>NW_027142416.1:2388125-2553729 GCF_026170545.1 Melanerpes formicivorus
CCCAGGAAGGTGGTGGTGTCACCGTCCCTTGAGGTGTTAAAAAAAGGATTGGACGTGGCACTTCGAGCCATGGTTTAGTTGATTAGATGGTGTTGGGTGACAGGTTGGACTTGATGATCTCTGAGGTCTTTTCCAACCTGGCTGATTCTGTGATTCTGTGAAATAGTCTCCTAAGGCCACTATATGCTACAGTGTTGTTTGAATCTTTAGAGAACTAATAATTTAAAGTCCCAAGTAATGAGTTCTTCAGGTGCTCTCATTTGAGTGGGAATGCAAATGTTATTAGGATTGAGCACGGATTCTCTGTGAGATATATATAAGCATAGAAAACTGTATGCAACTTCAAAAATAAAGAAAAAAAAACACAAAAAAATAACAAAAACTGGTCCTTGATTTTCCCTTCCTTGGGTAGCAGTGCCATGCTTGCTCCAGATTTTCTATTTGGAAACATCACAAATAATGTTGGGAGAGGATGAAGGAAAGAGAGCAGTGACAATCCCACTGAAATGACAGCCACCTGGCTGCAAGGTTTAGAAGCCAGGAGCAGTGTTGGTAGGCAAAGATAAGCAGGAGATAATAAGCAAGTCCTACTTATACCTGCCAATGACTAGTTTGCCCAAGCCCAAACCTCTTTGTAGGCTACATGCAGCTCCACCTCCCTCAGTGACAACCTTCCCTTGTGTACGGCAGCAGTGACCTTTTCCTATAGGGCTCAGCAGCACTAATCTACCCTGTCAGCCACTCTAGGAATCACTTCTAACTTTTACCTTCATATGAAAAACCTTAGGTCTCATGGCAGGCAGAATTAGCAGCTGCTGTCAGAATCAAATCATTAAGGCCAAATGAGTTCATCGACGTTGTTGTCACTACAATGAATAACCTAAGCTCAACTGCTGCACAAAAACATTGATCAAAAGCAAAGATTTTAAAGAAGGGGCTGCACTTATTTTCAAGAAAGTGCCTGCAGAAAAAATGGAACCTGAGGCCAGCATTAAAAAAATCACCTCATTTTCATTCAAGTTGAACTGTTTTACCTGAATGTTCTCTTTGATCCCTAATCAGTTTACTGTGGATTGCTCTGATTTATTTCAGCATTCAGACATTTGATGAATGAAAGCACTCCTAGACATTTCTCTGCCCCTATAGTGAGCATTTTTTTCATTATTCTAGGAATTTTTCAATTAGACATAATGCGGTTCATATCAAAAACATCATCAGTGACAACAATCACTGTTCAAGTGATTGTTTCAAGTTCCTGAATCTGTTTCGCTTTACCATTTTGTCTGGCAAAAGATTCATTGCAACTTCCTCTTGAAGGTTGAGATTCAATAGGGAGACCACCTACAGAACGCCCATAGAGAATCACAGAATCACCAAGGTTGGAAGAGACCTCAAAGATCATGAAGTCCAACCTGTTACCACAGACCTCATGACTAAACCATGGCACCAAGTGCCACGTCCAATCCCCTCTCGAACACCTCCAGGGATGGAGACTCCACCACCTCCCTGGGCAGCACATTCCAATAGCAAATGACTCTCTCAGTGAAGAACTTTCTCCTCACGTCCAGCCTAAACTTCCCCTAGCACAGCTTGAGACTGTGTCCTCTTGTTGTGGTGCTGGTTGCTTGAGAGAAGAGACCAACCCCTATCTGGCTACAACCTCCCTTCAGGTAGTTGTAGAGAGCAATGAGGTCTCCCCTGAGCCTCCTCTTCTCCACACTAAGCAACTCCAGCTCCCTCAGCCTCTCCGTGTAGGGCTTGTGCTCAAGGCCTCTCCCCAGCCTCACTGCACTTCTCTGGACATGTTCAAGTGTCTCAATGTCCAGAACTGGACACGGGACTCAAGGTGTGGCTTAACCAGTGCATACCAAGGAGACCCTTCTGATTGATTAGATAAGGAGCTCTTTCTGAGTTCTCACAGAGCAGGTCTGGGGAGGCTTCTCTGTTACTTTATGGTAGAAATTGACTATCAGCAAGAGGAAGCATTGAAATCTCTATTAAATTGATTTTTTTTTTCCAGAAATCTCTTGCAAATACAAAGGCACAGCACTACTAGAAAGCTGCACTAGTCCTGGCACATTCTGTTTCATCACATCTTGGATGTTTGTCAAATAGAATTGTCAGGGTTGGAAGGGACGTCAAGGATCAGCCAGTTCCAGCCCCCCCTACTTAGCACTGAGTTGCTGTGGGGGTGTTTGTTTGTTTTTCATTCCCTCTATATCATATTCTCACAGTGTGGCTCTGCACTTCACTTCTGGAATTGACTGATGCTGCCTTCCCACATTCAAGAACTTACTGAGCACCATTTTTTAGTGTTTCCTACTTGTCCTGTTAAAATGCTAGGAGGTCTTCTGTCCAGGTACCTCAGATTATACAGCTATCAGGAGACATTTCTCCTTTATTAGAATAAACCTTTATTAGAATAAACCAAACCAGGTTGGAAGAGACCTTCAAGATCATCGTGTCCAACCCATCAACCAATCCAACCCACCCAAACAGCTAACCCATGGCACCAAGCACCCTGTCAAGTCTCCTTCTGAACACCTTCAATGACGGCGACTCCACCACCTCCCCGGGCAACCCATTCCAATGGGCAATCATTCTTTCTGTATAGAACTTCTTCCTAACATCCAACCTGAACCTCCCTTGGCGCAGCCTGAGACTGTGTCCTCTTGTTCTGGTACTGGGTGCCTGGGAGAAGAGACCATCATCAGCCTGTCTACAACCTCCCTTCAGGTAGTTGTAGAGAGTGATAAGGTCACCCCTGAGTCTCCTCTTCTCCAGGCTGAGCAATCCCAGCTCCCTCAGCCTCTCCTCATAGGGCTTGTGTTCCAAACCCCTCACCAACTTTGTTGCTCTTCTCTGGGCTCGTTCCAGCAAGTCAACATCCTTCCTAAACTGAGGGGCCCAGAACTGGACACAGGACTCGAGGTGTGGCCTAACCAGTGCAGTGTACAGGGGCACAATGACCTCCCTGCTCCTGCTGGCCACACTGTTCTTGATGCAGGCCAGGATGCCATTGGCCCTCTTGGCTGCCTGGGCACACTGCAGGCTCATGTTTAGCCTACCATCAACCAGTACCCCCAGGTCCCTCTCTACCTGACTGCTCTCCAGCCACTCTGACCCCAGCCTGTAGCACTGCATGGAGTTGCTGTGGCCAATGTGCAGAACCCGGCATTTGGATGTGTTAAATCTCATGCCGTTGGATTCTGCCCATCTGTCCAGCCTGTCCAGGTCCCTCTGCAGAGCCTCTCTACCCTCCAGCAGATCAACTCTTGCCCCCAGCTTGGTGTCGTCAGCAAATTTACTGATGATGGACTCAATGCCCTCATCCAGATCATCAATAAAGATGTTAAAGAGCACAGGGCTCCTGTCATTGCTACCAAGTGCTGATTTTACCTTGACCATAAACCACTTCCTTACAGAAATTCAGTGGAATGGTTCATCAAAACAGACACAGCAGTGCTCACTGCTGGCTCCTGTTGAGCTTCTCATCTATAAGCACCCCCAAGGCCTTTTCTTCAGGGCTGCTCTCAAGCCAGTCCCTGCCCAGCCTATATCAGTGCTTGGGATTGCCCCGACCCAGATGCAGGACCTTGCATTTGGTCTGTTTGGTCTATTTACTGCACTATGACAATTTAAAACCAGTAAGTGACACAATGTTAACCTAGGAACTTTAGACCTTTGCCCTGCTTTCCTGTTCAAGTCAGACTAATGTCTGGTTTAGTGCATTGGTGGTGTTTATAACATAAAGCCATTAAATCCAGTTATCCTGAAATAAAGTATGCTTACTTAATAGTGATTTCATGATTCCATCAATACTCTGTGGTGTTTCCTGTAAGGTTGGGCTGAAATAACAGCTGCAAGTTTCCTATTTGGCATTAGCTAAAAGGTGAAAGCTCATTTTTATTGCAGAGGCAAAGAGAGTCCACTTCATAGTAATTTTCCTGACTTGTCCTCTGGTTCTTCTATTAAAAGGTGCCCTAGTTAGTAAAGCTCCCAAAGCACCTGTACATAATAGAAAGATTTTGGCTGAAACCCATAGAGTCTTCATCCTTTTCCAATAATGCTACAAAATGTATCTTGTTTTGTCTGAGAAAGCAAAGCAGACTCTGTTTAAATGATGCATATGATATGCATCCAAAATGGTTATTGCTGCAAGGAAGGTCCACAGTTTAGTTGGAACCTATCAATGGATGATATGAAAAATAAAATAGTTCTTAGGCTTTGAAGTTCAAAGTCTGTGACACAACAAACTTGCTGAGAAGGTAAGGAGACTTCTGGATGGCTGGGTTTATAGCAATAAATACACCAGGATCTCTCTCAGGGAGATAAGGAGAGTTGCATTAATAAATCACTGCAAAACAGCAGCCCATCACCCTGGATATCTCCCTGGTATCCTGAAGCTCTCTCATCCCTCCTAAATGTCAGCTTGAGTTAAAGCCAGAAAAGGCCAGAAAAACAGGGCTATTCACTGAAATTGAACACCCCTCCCACACACACCCCACCCCCCCACCACCCTACACCCCCTTCCCAACCTTATCATCTAGAAAGCTTTAGGAAGTCATGGCAGCAATATGGTATCTCACTTACCCCACACATTATTCCAGTTAGAATCACAAGATTCAGAGGCAGATCACTAATATAAATATTTAGATGGCCCTTAATGGCTTTGCTGCATATGGGAGAAACACAACTCCCCACCCCCCAGCTTCTTATTACAAAGAAATTCTTTACCTGTTTCCTCCAGTCATAAATGATGGCAATACTGGGGCTGGAGAGCAGATTAGCAAGTGAGAGAGGAAGTAAAGGCATTGCTGCAGACAGCAAAAACATTTCAAGTCTGTTGCAAGAGATGAAGTTCCTGCCAAGCTGGGAAACTTTGTCCCCCTCTCATGCTCCAGTCTCCTTGGCTATAGTGTTTGCTAGCACTCACTTTGCAGGAGTGAAGTAATTTCTTTGCCTTTTCCACATCAGCAGCATTTTTCAAGATGTCAAGGACTTCTTTCTAAAGGGCATACTGACAACAGCCTTTTGCTGTTTTTTTTTCTTGCTCCTGGTTTCTGTTCCTCTCCTCCAAGATTCCAGCCAGTGCCCATTGTACAACTTTAACAGGATGAACCCAATTTTCACAAGTTCAGTAGTAGAGGTTGAAACACAAGCAGGAGAAAGATAGAGCCATTGAAATTGGCCTACTGGAAAACCATATGAGACCATGAATGAAAACCTGAAAAGGAGTGGCAACCATTGTCATAAATGTAACTGAGAGAACAAAAATAGGTTCTCATATTTACCAAAGAGAAAGAGAGGGAGTTGCAACAGGGTGAAATTTCAAAATGGAACCAGCACTGAGCTAAAACCTCACCACAGAAAATGCAGTGGTGATAGATTTGAAAGAGAGGATTACCAGGGGAAAGTCTTATAGTCGATTACTGAATGAGTCAAAGAATCAGCTATCTATAAGCAAGGAGAACTGGAGCTCATTTTGACTTAGGCTACTATAGAAGGGTACCTACCAAAACCCAACCCAAACAAATGCAAACAAACCAACCAAAACCCAAACAAAATCAAACCAACTCAAACCAACCAAACAAAACCCAAACCAAACAAAGCCAAACAAACCCCAAACCAAACAAAACCAAACTAACCAACCAAAATCCAAACCAACTAACCAAAACCCAAATGAACTAAAACCCAACCAACCAAACAAAACCCAAACCAAACCAACTCAAACCAACCAAGCAAAACTCAAACAAAACCAAACCAAAACCCAACCCAACCCAACCCAACCCAACTAAACAAAACCCAATCCAACCCTAACAAACCCAACCCAACCAAACTCAAACCAACCAAACGAAACCCAAAACAAACAAAACAAACAGCTGCTGCCATATATTTTTGTAGAGCCTCTGACACCCATCTTGCTTTGATTATGATAGGAAGCCAGCTGATTCTCAGTGCTTGCTCAAAGCCCTGATGGCACTGGCACACAGGCTTTGTTACAAACCAGCAGCTAAATACGCAGGAGAGACTTGGAAGCTGCAGCACAAAAGGAAACTATCAGTACTTTTTTGTCCTGTGCTGATAAATGTCAGTGCTGATAATACAGCACTGGTCTCTCTGGATTTAATACAGTCTTCTTTATCTCATTTACCTGGCTAAAAAGTCTTCACACTTGGCTACTGCAAGTTAAATTCCCTGGCCCATCCCAATTGCACCCAGAACACACCAATGCCTCCAGACCATATCTGGATTTGTACAATATTGGGGTGAATGGAAATGAATTAAAGGCTTCTTATGTGTGATCATCTCAACGGCCTTTTGATCAACTGTTTGGCTACACACAGCACCTGGCAATAGCTAAAGCATGAAGCTCAGGGCACCAAACCATCTCTGTTGAGTTCTTGGGTGATTCTGAGCTGCCAGCAGCATTGCTTTCTCTGAACCTCTGCAACACAGGGCCATTCATATTCATAGAATGATAAATGCTTTTGGTTGGAAAAGGCCTTTAAAAGTCATCCAGCCCATCTCCCTGCAGTGAGCAGGGCCATCTTTAACTCGGAGACTGACCTTGAGTGGTTCCAGGGAAAGAGCTTCTACTACCACTCTTGGGAACCTGTTCCAGGGATTCACCAACCACCCTCATTGTAACTCAAGCCAAAAACAGAAGGGAAATTTTTGAGTGAACCACCTATAAAATAATTCCAGGGAAGAGTTGAATGAAGATATCTCATGTTATTCCTTTGCTGGTCTACTACCAGCCAAAGGGCAGCCACAGAGACATGCACACTGTACTTGGCATGGTACCTATACTCTTAAGGATAGCAGTCTCCTTAGGATCCTTTTGGTGGTTTCTTACACACACAGCTTCAGCAATCTCCTTGGAACAACTTCAGGTGATAGGAGACTGATCATTCGCCTTTGGCACATAATTCATGACATGGTTTGCATTGTTCTTCATTATAAAGTCCCTTCGCTGCTGTGTCTCCAGAAACTTCTCCAGGTTCAGCCTGGCCAACAGGTCACTTTCTGCTGCCCATGACAGCAACTATTCTGCATGTTACCACAATATCAACCATGTAGGAAGCATACAGTCAAGCTGAGCACCCACACAGGCTACTGAGTTTTGAGTTTTCTTAACGAAAAGCCCAGAGAATCATAGAATCATAGAATTGTTAGGGTTGGGAGAGACCTCAAGGATCAGCCAGTTCCAACCCCCCTGCCATGGCCAGGGACACCTCACACTACAGCAGGTTGCTCAAAGACATATCCAGCCTGGCCTTAATATCCTCTAGGGATGAGGCTTCCACCACCTCCCTGGGCAACCTGTGCCAGTCTCTCACCACCCTCATGGGGAACAACTTCTTCCTAACAGCCAATCTCAATCTACCCATTTCTAGTTTTTTTCCATTCCCCCCACTCCTATCACTCACTCAAAAGTCCCTCTCCAGCTTTCTTGGAGCCCCCTTCAGATCCTGGAAGGCCACAAGGAGGTCTCCTTGGAACCTTCTCTTCTCCAGACTGAATAGCCCCAACTCTCTCAGTCTGTCTCCATAGCAGAGCAGCTCCAGCCCTCTGCTCCTCCTCGTGGCCCTTCACTGGCCGCCTTCCAGCACCTCCAGATCCTTCCTGAAACAGAGGCTCCAGAACTGGACACAGAGCTCCAGCTGTGGTCTCAGCAGAGTGGAGTAGAGGGCGAGAATCCCCTCCCTGGCCCTGCTGGCCACACTTCTCTTGCTGCAGCCCAGGCTCTGCTTGGCTCTCTGGGCTGCAAGTGCTCACTGATGATGGTTCTTGTTGAGTTTCTCATCCCCTAGCACCCCCAAGCCCTTTACTTCAGGGCTGCTCTCAACCTAGTCCCTGACCAGCCTCTATCAATGCTTGGGATTGCTCTGACCCAGCTGTAGGATCTTGCACTTGGTTTTGTTGAACCTCATGAGGTTGTCATGGGCCCAGCTCCGCAGAAGTTGTGGATGCTCTCTCCCTGGCAGTGTTCAAAGCCAAATAGGATATGCCTCTGAGCAATGTGGTCTATTGAGAGATGTCCCTGCCCATGGCAGGAGAGTTGGATCTAAATGATCTTTAAGGTCCTTTCCAACCCAAACTATTCTGTGAATTTTCTGACTGACATTCCTTTTAAAGCACTGCTTAAGGAAAGTATGAATAATTTTGAGTTCTCTCTGGCCAGCAGAAAAGAAAATTGAGAGTGAGCTAATGCAGTCATTTTTTGGAAGCTCTTAATGACAAACACAATATTGTATGCAGGGCATGCACTGGAGGCCCACAAGCAAGCAGGCATTGTAGGGGGCCCAGGATAGCAGCTGTGCCATCTTTTTCATTGAGGCCAAGTATTAACATGTATATATAATAAAATTTAGGCTGATTGACTGCATGACAGACTCATAATGTTCTCCTGAAACTATTCCAGCAAAAATACATACTCCTCTTCCAAAAGCATAGGAGTTCAGCATACTGGTGATTATTCTCCTATTGGGAATAGAAAAAGGCAGGAAACAAGGGTAAGATTCATATCTAATTGAGTTTCCTTTGACATATCCATTAATTCACAGCATTCTCCTGAGGGAATTCTTCAGGATTAAATGAAAAGAGAAAGCAATTTGTTAACTACAAGCCAGGTCCTGCACTTGGGGTAAAACAACCCCAAGCAATGCTACAGGCTTGGGGCAGGGTGGCTGGAAAACCGCTGGCAGAAAGGGACCTGGGGGTGCTGATGGACAAGCAGCTGAAGAGGAGCAGGCAGTGTGCCCAGGTGGCCAACAAAGCCAAAGGCATCCTGGCTGGGATCAGCAATGCTGTGTCCAGCAGGAGCAGGGAGGGGATTGTCCCCCTGGGACTCAGCTCTGAGGAGGCCACACCTCAAGTATTGTGTCCAGTTTTGGGCAGATCTGTACAAGAGAGATGTGGAGGTGCTGGAGCCAGGGCAGAGGAGGGCAAGGAAGCTGTGAAGAGCCTGGAGAATAAATCTGATGGAGAGTGACTAAAGGAGCTGGGGATGGTTAGTGTGAAACACAGAAGGCTGAAGGGAGACCTCCTGGCTCTCTACAGCTACCTGAAAGGAGATTGTGAAGAGGCTGCTGCTGGTCTCTTCTCACAGGTAATGAGGGAATGGCCTCAGGCTGCCACAAGGTAGGTTTAGACTGGACAGCAGGAAACATTTTTTCAGGGCAAGAGTGGTCAGGCATTGGAATGTGCTGCCCAGGGAGGTGGTGGAGTCCCCAACCCAGGCTGTGTTTCAAAGTGGTTTGGATGTGGAGCTTGGAGCTATGGTTTAGAGGTGACCCTTGTAGAGTAGGGTTCTGGGTTGCACTTGGTGCTGTCATTGGGCATCAGCCATGAGAACCTGGCTCCAGCCTCTGGGCACTCACCCTGCACACCTTTATCAACAGCAATGAGGTCACCTCTCAGGCTCCTCCCTCTCCAAGCTAGAGCCCTTAGCTCCCTCAGGCTCTCCTCATAAGGAAGACCTTCCACTCCCTTAATCATCTTTGTGGCTCTGTGCTGGATTCTTTCAAGCACTTCCCTGAGGTCCTTCCTGAACTGAGAGGCCCAGAACTGGACACAATTTTCCAGATGCAGCCTCAGCAGGGCAGAGTAGAGGGAGAGGAGAGCCTCTCTTGACCTACTAACCACAGCCCTCCTAATCCACCCCAGAATGCCATTGGCCTTCTTGGCCACCAGAGCACATTGCTGGCTCATGGTCAGCCTCCCATCCACCAGGACCCCCAGGTCCTTTTCCCCTCCACTGCTCTCCAGCAGCTCAGTCCCTAACCTGTACTGCTCCATGAGGTTGCTCTTTCCCAGGTGCAAGACTCTCCCCTTGCCCTTGTTGAAATTCCTTCAATTTCTCCCTGCCCAGCTCTCAGCCTCCTGTGTCAGCCACTCCACCCAGCTTGGCGTCCTCAGCAAACTTGCTGAGAGCCATCTACCATTAAACTTTCTGTGATGCTGACTGTTATTACTTTCCACACTGGAAATGTGCAGAAACTGAGTCAGGGTTCTTGAGGATCACTTGCCTCTAGTCAACAGTTCAGTGGCATGCTGGAATGACACGACCTCAGTCCTCTGACAATTTCCCACCTTATCAATCCAATAGAATCTTTCCCAAAGAAGATCTGATGTGTAATCTTATGGCAAATATTCTGCTTAGGATATTAGCTTTCACAACAACATATGTCTATCATCAACACGAAGCATAGCCAGCAGGTCAAGGGAGGTGATTCTTCCCCTCTGCTCCACTCTGCTGAGACTCTACCTGGAGCTCTGAGTCAAGTTCTGGAGCCTCTCTTACAGGAAGGATCTGGAGGTGCTGGAAGGTGTCCAGAGAAGGGCCACAAGGATGAGCAGAGGGCTGAAGCTGCTCTCCTACGAGGACAGACTGAGGGAGTTGGGGCTGTTCAGTCTGGAGAGGAGAAGGCCCCCAGGAGACCTAATATTGGCCTTCCAGTATCTGAAGGGGGCTCCAAGAAAGACGGAGAGGGATGTTTTAGGGTGTCAGGGAGTGATAGGACTGGGGTGAATGGAGCAAAACTAGAAATGGGTAGATTGAGATCGGATGTCAGGATGAAGTTCTTCCCTGTGAGGGTGGTAGAGACTGGCACAAGTTGCCCAGGGAGGTGGTGGAAGCCTCATCCCTGGAGGTTTTTCAGGCCAGGCTGGATGTGGCTGTGAGCAACCTGCTGTAGTGTGAGGTGTCCCTGGCCATGGCAGGGGGGCTGGAACTGGATGATCCTTGAGGTCCCTTCCAGCCCTGACAATTCTATGATTCTATTTGTAATTCATAACAAAGAGTAATAACAAATTCTTACATGCTTTTCAATTGAGATTATCCACTTCATATTCATCCATTTCTCAAGAGTATCACTGCTAACATTAATTGAAATTATTTCAGAGAGAGAAAGATGTACAAAATGAGAGATCACAATTTTCTTCCTAGACTGGACAAAAAGAGAAAATACTTCTGAAATAGAGACAACTTGGTTATTTTTCTATGCTTTAGAAGATTTGGGTCAGATGTGGCACACTGAGATAATTCTTTGCAAGGAAGGGAAAGATTTTAACTCAAAGAGGAAATAAAAAGCGTAGTTCTCTAACCTTAAAGAACCATGCTGATTGTTCTTTCAATAGCTTTGCTGTATAGAAACTGGTTTGTCTAAAATGGAGACTTTCTAAAATACCTTAGAAGATAATTCCATCCACTGAGGGACTATCCAGTATCTGGAGGGGACTATAAGAAAGCTGGAGAGGGACTTCTGAGGGTGTCAGGGAGTGATAGGACTGGGGGAATGGAGCAAAACTAGAAGTGGGTAGATTGAGATTGGATGTTAGGAAGAAGTTGTTCCCCATGAGGGTGGTGAGAGACTGGCACAGGTTGCCCAGGGAGGTGGTGGAAGCCTCATCCCTGGAGGTTTTTGCAGCCAGGCTGGATGTGGCTGTGATCAAGCTGCTGTAGTGTGAGGTGTCCCTGGCCATGGCAGAGGGGTTGGGACTGGCTGATCCTTGAGGTCCTTGCAAGCCTGAGAATTCTATGATTCTATCCCTGGATAACATGCTGTCATTTCATGCTGTGCTGATGTAACAGAGGTTTCTCACTGCAGTGCAGTCTTCCACTAGAATTTATTTTTAAATACAATTTAAAAATCATCTTAACAAATAATTTTAAAAATACTATTTGAAACGGTCCATCCTACTGTAACCCAAAAGCTGCCTGCCCAGCCATGTTTCTGGCAGGGTTAATAGACTGAGGCAAGAGCCTCCAGAAGGTGGAGAAGATTATGCACCTTTATTGATTGCTTGCCTCTGATAAAGCATTTTCTGTCCTCCAGCAACCCCAGACATAGATCACTCACTAAATTTCATCTGCCTTTATATTTGATTTGGTAATAAACATCAGGTAGGAAGATCTAGTCTTGATTTAAAAACATGCAGGTAAGTACTGCCTACCTTCAATTCTCATGTCTGGTTTCTAAAGTTCACCACCTCCCTTCTAAAACCCTCTGTGCATTTCTAGTTTGAATCAACACCATTCCAGGGTTTGGGCACCGTTCACTGAGGAACAGTCAAATAATGTGTAATATATAACTTAATGTTTTCCATCTTTGTAATTTTGTTTCCAGAAGCTGGTTCAACTCCTGTCCATTTGAAACATCCAGGGTTTGCTTTTCATCCAGACTGTGTCTGATTGAAAATGGCTGGATATTGTAATGTAAAAGACTCAAGCTTATATCAGTAATCACTAAATGTTAGGGAGGCTGGAAGGGACCTCAAGAGATCATCCAGTCCAAACCCCCTGCCAGAGCAGGGTCACCTAGAGCAGGTCACACAGGAACACATCCAGGCAGGGCTTGAATATCTCCAGAGAGGGAGACTTCACAAGCCCCCTGGGCAGCCTCTTCCAGTGTTCTGTCATCCTCACAGGGAAAAAAATTCTTCCTTATGTTCACATGGAACTTTCTCTGCCTCAGCTTCCACCACGGCCCCTTGTGCTGGCATTAGGCATCACCCAGCAGAGCCTGGCTCCAGCCTCTGGGCACTCACCCTGCACATCTTTATCAACATGAAGGAGGTCACCTCTCAGGCTCCTCCTCTCCAAGCTACAGAGCCCTCAGCTCCCTCAGGCTCTCCTCATAAAGAAGATCTTCCTCTGCCTTCATCATCTTTGTGGCTCTGTGCTGGATTCTTTCAAGCAGTTCCCTGAGGTCTTTCCTGAACTGAGGGGCCCTGAACTAGACACAATACTCCAGATGTGGCCTCCCAAGGGCATAGTAGAGGCCGAGAAGAACCTCTCTCGCCTTACTGACCACAGCCCTTCTAATCCACCCCAGGATGCCATTGGCCTCCTAATCCACCCCAGGATGCACATATTTCTGGCTCATGGTCAGCCTCCCATCCACCAGGACCCCCAGGGCCTTTTCCCCTTAAATAAATAAGATTTATTTCTTGATAAAACACATTGAGGAGTGATAAATACAAGTTCTGCCAAATGTTGTAGTTGCCAGGCCAGTGCAATTATTGTCAACACAACTTTAAAAATGCAGTAGAGCATTGTTGCTCTCCTGAGCTTCCCGCCACAGCAGCTAGTAGGGTTAGCAGCCAGGATACATTCTGTTCTGCAGTATGTAACAGATATAGAGCATAAGATATGTAAAAGGAGTATATGAGAATGTTCAGCATGTTGGAAATTAAAGCTGATGCACAGAGGCAGCAGGTTAAAATCTTAGTTGTTCGGAGAAGTTGTAATTTGTCAATTAAGTGTCATCAAAACATATTTGAGACTGGTCAAGACCGTAAGCAGGTTGGACTTATAACTCGTCTGTTGTAAAGGGCTTCTCCTGTAAAAGGCATTGAAGGTTCTACTCTATGCTTAAACATCTGATCCTGCTTAGATTGTCATGACAGTATCTTGTTTAAAGGAAACCTTTGAAGACTTGAATATTTGAACAATTAGATACAGATGAGATCAGTGCTGCAGCTTCAAAAGCCAACAGAGGCCAGGCACATCGCTGCATCAAACATGTGTCCTGTGCAGCGCGGAGGTTTTCACCAGGGGCTCAGGAGGGGCAGGAAGCCTCCACAAAAGCATTTGAAGAGCAGATTGAAGAGGCAGCCTTGTCTTTTCCTCTCTCCATCAAAAGAGGACTCAGAGGTGACATAGTTAAGATTTATGAGTAAAGTGTTGATACAAGCAAACGGAAGGATTGGGTTTTGTCAAGGACTGAGGTCAGCCCATCCTGCACTGCACAAGGAGCACCCTGCAGCGAGGTGCGTTCTCTGCACTGGTTAGCAGATTTTCTGTCACACTTGTGTGCTTCCCAGCTTTTCTTTCATGCTCTCTGTGTTTGAACATTGTCTTTGGCCATTCTGTAGGGTTAAAAGTCCATTTCTTTTCCAGAAAATCAAAGACTCCCCTTTTTGCTTCCTTTTTTTTTGTTTGTTTTAAATAACCTCTGCTGCTTTAGAGCTATCCTTCTTTAAATGTTACCTAATCAGAGGCAACTCATGACTAGCTATCTTATTTTAGCCACTAATGATGTAATTACCTCAGAAAGTAATTGCCCCAGGTGAGAGAGCAGGATACTTTTGCTTTCAAGAGCAGCACATTGCAAGGAAAAGTAGGACATTGAGACACTTGAAGGTGTCCAGAGAAGGGCAACAAGGCTGGGGAGGGGTCTGGAGCACAGCCCTGTGAGGAGAGGCTGAGAGAGCTGGGGTTGCTTAGCCTGGAGAAGAGGAGGCTCAGGGGAGACCTTCGTGCTCTCTACAACTATCTGAAGGGAGGCTGTAGCCAGGTGGGGGTTGGTCTCTTCTCCCAGGCATGCAACCAGCACCAGAACAAGAGGACACAGTCTCAAGCTGTGCCAGGGCAGGTTTAGGCTGGAGGTGAGGAGAAAGTTCTTCCCCGAAACTGTAATTGCCCATTGGAATGTGCTGCCCAGGGAGGTGGTGGAGTCACCATCCCTGGAGGTGTTCAAAAAAGGATTGGATGTGGGACTTGGAGCCATGATTTAGTTGTCAGGAGGTGTTGGGTGATAGCTTGGACTAGATGGTCTCTGAGGTCTTTTCCAACCTTATTGATTCTATGATTCTATGATCAGTGCTTTCCTGCAGCCACAGGAGAGACAGCAGGATTGTTTTGCTCCCAAGAGCAGCACATTGCAAGGAAAAGGGTCAAACCCTTATAATTTCCCTCTTTTGTATAATAAGCAGCACACATGCACTTATACCTCTAGGATGCTAAGTTTCATTTAAATTTATCCTTCCTTTCACCTCCCTGTTTTGTTCACCTGCCAACTGGGAGGGAGAGGAGGTGCATAAAAGAATAGCAAGAGTGGATCAGAGTACTGATCACAGTAGATCTTTTGACTTCTTTCTTGTTTCATTTTGAGAGTACAAGAAAAACAAAAAGTCTAACAGGATGCACTTAGAGGCCTGCTGAAGCTGCTAAATTCAAATGTTCTTAAAGTTAAGACAAAGTGAAATATGAAGCAAAGGAGTTCTGTAGTGTTGCAAATGAATTGCTTTCTGTGAGAGTGTTAATTGGAACATTCTTATAACTATTAGTATTTTGCTTGCCAAGCATGTCTGCATGCACAGGCACCACCAACCACCTTGATCTGATAAGCAGCTATTATGAAAACAGTTTCTTACTACATGAATTAAGTAAGAAACAAGAATAATTTACTCCACAAGGAAAGAGGAGTCTCTGAGGCAATTTAGAACAAATCACAGGATCACAGAATGTTAGGGGCTGGAAGGGACTTCAAAAGCTCATCCAGTCCAACCCCCTGCCAGAGCAGCATCACCTAGAGCAGGTCACACAGGAACACATCCAGGTAGGGCTTGGATACCTCCAGAGAGGGAGACTCCACAACCCCCCTGGGCAGCCTGCTCCAGGCTTCTGTCACCCTCACGGAGAAATAATTCTTGCTCCTGTTTCCTCAGCTTCCACCACTGCCTCTTGTGCTGGCATTGGGCATCACCCAGCAGAGCTGGCAACTTAATACTCAGCCTAGCAAAACTGCAGCAGTTGTACTAACAGGCAGACAGTCCTCAAGAGCAGGGTGAGAAGGTGAGAGCAAGGGGATAATAGAACCACAGAATGTTAGGGGTTGGAAGAGACCTCTAGAGATCCTCCAGTCCAACCCCCTTGCCAAAGCAGGATCAGCTAGGGGAAGTCACACAGGAACATATTCAGACAGGTTTTGAAAGTCTCTGGAGAAGGAGACTCCACAAGCTCTCTGGGAAGCCTGTTCTGGTGCTCTGTCACTCTCACAGTAAAGTTTCTCTTCATGTTGAGGTGGAACTTCCTGTGTTCCAGATGCTGCTGCTGAAACTGTCAGATGAGTCTTAGGTAGTTCTTATTAAATACTTTGGTACTCTTTTCAGAAGTAGATTATAATCAAAATAAACCATCTGCATTATTCCTGAAGGGAAGCTTTACCAATCTATTACCAAGAATGTCCAGCCTCAACTCAGTGATTCTGAAGCATCTGACCCAGACTTTGTGATAGGCAGAAAGAATAAACCCAATAAAACCAGAGTGCATGACATTAATACCTGGCTCTACACCACCCATTAACTTTGAAACGAAGGAGATTTGGTAGAATGTTAAATGTGTCAGCTGCAAACAGCCAGCCTTTGGTTCAATAATGTGTGGTGGGTTGAAACTAACCCCCAACAAATTTGGAGCATTGCCCTCCTCACCGGGCTAGCTCAGCTGGTTTGAAAGCAGAATGAAGCTGTATTTACAAAGCAAGACAAATCTAGAAATATAAAATGTAATGAATAAGTAAAAAATATATTTACAGATATTTACAATCAGGAAAAAAAAAACAACAACCCCAAACCAACAAACAAAACCAACAAACCACAAATACAAGGATCCCCTTGTACAGAATCACCCTCCTGGATGGGCCAGGGGGACCATTTCAACCTCCTCCCCTTTTCCTTCCCCGGTAGCTTCAGAGACACGACACAAAGTCAGTTCAGCCAGCAGAAGGTCAGGAAAGAGATAAGGGAGCAAGCCTTGCAAGGCACAAAGAGCAAGAAGTGAAAAGGGACAGAGATGTTTAGGCAGCTAACTTTAATCCTAGTCAGCAAAGCCAACGGAGTGATGTAGACAGATCACAAAGTGTCACAGTACCACAGTATTTTAGAGGTTGGAAGGGACCTCCAGAGATCATCCAGTCCAAGCCCCCTGCCACAGAAGCATCAATCAGGGAAGCCCACACAGGAATGCATCCAGGTGCATTTGGAACGTGTCCAGAGAAAGAGATTCCACAACCTCTCTGGGCAGCCTGCGCCAGGGCTCTGTCACCCTCACTGGAAAGAAGTTTCTCCTCCTGTTGAGCTGAAACCTTCTCTGGTCAAGTTTGTCTCCATAGTTCCTTGGCTTATTGCTGTGCACCACCCAAAAGAGCTTGGCCCCCTCCACTTGACACCCACCCCTCAGCTATTGATAGACATTGATTAGATCCCCTCTCAGCCTTCTCTTCTCCACACTAAACAGCCCCAGGGCTCTCAGTCTCTCTTCACAGGGGAGATGCTCAAGTCCCCTAAGCCTCCTCCTGGCTCTCCTTTGGACTCTCTCCAGCAGTCTCTGTCTCTCTTGAACTGGGGAGCCCAGAACTGGACACAGGATTGCAGCTGTGGTCTGAGCAGGGCAGAGCAGAGGGGGAGCAGAACCTCCCTAGCCCTGCTGGCCACACTTTTCTTGCTGCACCCCAGGATCCCATTGTCTCTCTTGGCCACCAGGGCACAGGCAGAACTTGCTGTCCACCAGCACTCCAAGCAGGACAGCCCATAACCTGTCCTGGTGCCTGCTGTTATTCCTCCACAGATGCAGGACCCTGCACTTGTCCTTATTGAACTTCCTGAGGTTTGCCTGCAGCCAGCTCCCAGCCTGTCCAGATCACATTGGATAGCTGCACAGCCCAATGGGCTGTGATCAGTTGTTGCTATTTTGCATCCAGTGGTAATTTATTTACTTTTTTACTCAAAGATGCCCAGAAAGTTCCTAATCTTGCTTTTGCAGTTAGGAACTAGGCAAGAGTTCCACCTTCAAACCATAACATAACGCTACAGCAAACTATGTGCTTAGCTCATTTAGCATCACATGACAATGCAATTTGCTCCCTTCCTTGCAAAAGTTTTAAAGCCCCCTGAATTCTTTTTGTTTTTATATCAGCTGAAATTAGTCGATGTTGTCTCTTTCTGCCACTTGACAAAAACTGAGAAAGAGAAAGCTGTTTTGTCATCCCTTTCATACAATTACTTGCAGCTCAGTCTTGTTTTAAAGCAAAGGTCACAGTTCTTTGCTGAATGTCATTCCCTTTGGTAAGCTGGGTGCAAATCCAATCATGCCTACAGACATGATGTGGCAGCATCATGAGACTTTACCATGCTAACCACAGCATGCTAACAGTGTAGTTTGCTTATGTCACTCACATTAATAAGCATCTGAACCTAAAGCCACACAGCTGCTAATGTTCCCACATTTTGATTTGTGGTTCTGTGGGCAACTGTGATAGATATGTAGAGCCACTATGAGGAAGGGAAGAACTTCATAAAGTTATATCAATTGCTTTCCTTACTTCATATGGTCCAAATCCTGACTTTGGAAAGCACAGAATCATAGAATTGTTAGGGTTGGAAGGGACCTCAAGGATCAGCCAGTCCCAACCCCCCTGCCATGGCCAGGGACACCTCACACTACAGCAGCTTGCTCACAGCCACATCCAGTCTGGCAGCAAAAACCTCCAGGCATGAGGCTTCCACCACCTCCCTGGCCAACCTGTGCCAGTCTCTCACCTCCCTCATGGGGAACAACTCCTTCCTAACATTCAATCTCAACCTACCCATTTCTAGTTTTGCTCCATTCTCCCCAGTCCTATCATTCCCTGACACCCTCAGAAGTCCCTCCCCAGCTTTCTTGGAGCCTCCTTCAGATACTGGAAGGCCACAAGAAGGTCTCCTGGGAGCCTTCTCTTCTCCAGACTGAACAGCCCCAACTCTCTCAGTCTATCTCCACAGCAGAGCAGTTCCAGCCCTCTGCTCATTCTTGTGGTCCTTCTCTGGACACCTTCCAGCACCTCCAGATCCTTCCTGTAAGAGAGGCTTCAGAACTGGACACAGAGCTGCAGGTGTGGTCTCAGCAGAGTGGAGCAGAGGGGGAGAATCACCTCCCTGGCCCTGCTGGCTACACTTCTCTGCCTGCAGCCCCATTCAACCCCCATTCTTCTCAAATTAATCATGTACAAAATCATGTGACTTGAAAGTTTATTTCTAATTCTGCTTTTGGAAAAAAAAGAAAAGAAGTTAATTCATCCTCCTAGGAGCCTGAATACTTAACAACATAATGAGCTAAAAACAAACCCTGAAGTGCTCCTTTTGAGGCAATTATTCTGCACTTCATGCACGGATACACACACATTTAGGCTTTAGGTAGTTAAATCTAGCATCTGTGATTTGCAGAGACAACAAAAATGAAGAGACACATTGAAAGAGATTCTTCTAACTTGTGACTTTCTTGATAGCCTGGCAGATGCCAAAATGAGTACAGATTTACACCAGAGATCAGGAAAATCCAGGATCATTTGAGAGAGATAATAGCAAATGGTGGGGAATGTTAACAGCAACAGCTGTGGAAAGAAATTATGGAAGACTAAAAGCACAGAAGAGAGCAGCAGCAGTAAAAAACAGTTTAAAATTTAAATTGCTTCATATGAGAGATCCTGGAGCTATTTGAGTGGCAACTGCAAAAACAGCAAAGTATAAGCACTTGTTATTATTGCAGCATTTCTGCACCAAGCTGGGGGCAGGAGTTGATCTGTTGGAGGGTAGCAGAGCTCTGCAGAGGGACCTTGACAGGCTGGACAGATGGGCAGAGTCCAAGTGCATGAGATTGAACACATCCAAGTGCCGGGTTCTGCACATTGGCCACAGCAACCCCATGCAGAGCTACAGGCTGGGGACACAGTAACTGAAAGCAGCCAGGTAGAGAGAGAGTTGGGGGTACTGGTTGATAGCATGCTGAACACGAGCCAGCAGTGTGCCCAAGGGGCCAAGGTAGGCCAAGGGCATCCTGGCCTGCATCAGGTACAGTGTGGCCAGCAGGAGCAGGGAAGTCATTCTGCCCCTGTGCTCAGCACTGGTTAGGCCACACCTTGAGTCCTGTGTCCAGTTCTGGGCCCCTCAGTTTAGGAAGGACATTGAGACACTTGAACGTGTCCCGAGCAGGGCAACAAAGCTGGGGAGGGGTCTGGAGCACAGCCCTGTGAGGAGAGGCTGAGGGAGCTGGGGTTGCTTAGCCTGGAGAAGAGGAGGCTCAGGAGAGACCTTCTTGCTGTCTACAACTACCTGAAGGGAGGCTGTAGCCAGGTGGGGGTTGGTCTCTTCTCCAGGGCATGCAACCAGCACCAGAACAAGAGGACACAGTCTCAAGCTGTGCCAGGGGAGGTTAGCGCTGGAGGTCAGGAAGAAATTCTTCCCAGAAAGAGAGATTGGCCATTGGGATGTGCTGCCCAGGGAGGTGGTGGAGTCACCATCACTGGAGGTGTTTAAGAAGAACCTGGATGAGGCACTTGGTGCCATGATTTAATTGATTAGATGGTGCTGGATGACAGGTTGGACTTGATGATCTCTCAGGTCTTTTCCAACCTGGTTGATTATGTGATTCTGTATTCTCAGGTGCACTGTCACTGACCACTCTGTATTCTGTATTAAGAGCTTACTAATAGTGTAAAATCACACACAGGAAAATGATAGCATCACACAACTGTATGAACTATCCTGACATTAAGGTCTACAATGATTTTTTTCTAGGTTATGAACAGAGTAGCAATCAGAGGCACTACTTGATGGTAAAGGCATGGGCAACGGTACAGGAAGTGTCCCTGCAGAGTGCAGCAAATTGGCATCAAAAATATGTTTTGCCCAAGGAAATCTTAGCAAGAATTAGGTAAATCTCTCTTATGATGTATTAGTTACCATTTTGCATCTATGGGATGAATATGCTTATTCTTGCCATTGACACTGCTGTGCAGAGGTGGACACAGATGAAATGTTGGGAGGCAGAGGAAACGGTATAGGACCGAATGTGTGCACATAGAGCATAGTTCAATAGTGTGATACTTTTGCCCAGGGAGGTGGTGGAAGCCTCATCCCTGGAGGTTTTGAAGGCCAGGCTGTATGTGACTGTGAGCATCCTGATGTAGTGTGAGGTGTCCCTGTCCATGGCAGGGGGGTTGGAACTGGATGATCCTTGAGGTCCCTTCCAACCTTGACAATTCTATGATGCCTGTCCACTGAACAGCATCCAAAGGGGTTCCATTCCAAACTGCACCAGCAGCTTCAGTGTGCTGCCAAAACTTTACAGGATAAGAAGAGGCACAGTATTCTGTTAGGATTTTATGTTACTGTTCATGACCTCTCTCCAACTATTCTGATACTGACAACTCTATGAAAAAGGGCTCCCAGTTCCACCTGACTCCTTTGAACACTGCAAAGTTCCTTTACCCAAAAGCACAGTATTCCAACCCAGGGCTCATTTACTCAGACAAACACTAGAAGAAGACTTACATTCATTCATGCAGGAAGTTAGTGAACTGCAAAGAGAAAATTGGAATTGTTTTATTGTCATTATAATTAATAATGTATTATGGTGGTTATGGTTTGGCTGAGAACAAACTGGCCAGCATGAGCTAGTCTGAGATAACTGCCAAATCTTCTGCATATGTGGCAGATGGTGGAACAGCTTTAAAGACTCCCTGTGCATAAGATATGTGTGTAATGAGGGCTCAGATTCAATGCAGCCATAAAGTAACTGAAGTGGGTCATGATAAAAGCACACTAAGGAGCACAGGCAAGCTGTAGAGCTTTGGGCTTCATTGGGAGAAAAGCTGGGGAAGAAAGGAAAAAGAAAAGAAAGAAAGAAAAAGGGTATTCAAGGGATGTGAAGTGAAAGTCATTGCATGATTTATGTTGACTGCAGAACGATGAAAGTGAAGGAAATTCTGCCTTTTGAAACAGTGAACTAAGTTCAGTAAGTACAAGGGACAGGAGGATAATGGTTGAACTCAGTGAAGCTGTATTCCCTTCTGAAAGGGTTTGTTGCGTGCCTAACAGCTTTCTATGGACAACACAGGCTAGTTTGCCAAAGAACATAGCCAGGTTGAGAACTCAGCTTGACAGGTTGCTGAGCCATCTCATTTAAAGTACACTATCGTATAGAAAGGTTGGATCTGATGATCCTTGGGGGCCCTCTCCACCTGGCATTCTGTGATTCATTCTGAGTACTAATGTAGAATGTCTTTGAAAAAGGTTTTGAACTCCAAGAATGTTCCTCAAATACTCCCTCTAAGAATCCCAAAAGGCAAATGCTAGAGTGCAGAGGAGGAAGACAGAAGAATAAATTAAAAGTAATATTGTACTGG
The DNA here is from genome assembly GCF_026170545.1 of Melanerpes formicivorus. NCBI lineage: Eukaryota > Metazoa > Chordata > Aves > Piciformes > Picidae > Melanerpes > Melanerpes formicivorus. The sequence continues at coordinate 2,410,076 of NW_027142416.1, forward strand.
TGAGAACTCTCAGCCACATCTCAAGTTACACCCACTGGAGAGAATACATCTTAGAATCATAGAATTGTCACAGTTGGAAGGGACCTCAAGGATCAGCCAGTTCCAACCCCCCTGCCATGGCCAGGGACACCTCACACTACAGCAGGTTGCTCACAGCCACATCCAGCCTGGCTGCAAAAACCTCCAGGCATGAGGCTTCCACCACCTCCCTGGCCAACCTCTGCCAGTCTCTCACCACCCTCATGGGGAACAACTTCTTCCTAACAGCCAATCTGAATCTCCCCATTTCTAGTTTTGCTCCATTCCCCCCAGTCCTATTACTCCCTGACACCCTCAGAAGTCCCTCTCCAGCTTTCTTGGAGCCTCCTTCAGATCCTGGAAGGCCACAAGAAGGTCTCCTGGGAGCCTTCTCTTCTCCAGACTGAACAGCTCCAACTCTCTCAGTCTGTCTCCATAGCAGAGCAGCTCCAGCCCTCTGCTCATCCTTGTGGCCCTTCTCTGGACACCTTCCAGAACCTCCAGATCCTTCCTGTAAGAGAGGCTCCAGAACTGGACACAGTGCTCCAGGTGTGGTCTCAGCAGAGTGGAGCAGAGGGGGAGAATCCCCTCCCCTGCTGGCCACATTTCTCTTGCTGCAGCCCAGGCTCTGCTTGGCTCTCTGGGCTGCAAGTGCTCACTGCTGGCTCCTGTTGAGCTTCTCATCCACCAGCACCCCCAGGTCCTTTTCTTCAGGGCTGCTCTCATGCCAGTGCCTGCCCAGCCTATATTGGTGCCTGGGATTGCCCTGACCGAGCTGCAGGACCTTGCACTTGGTCTTCCTCTCTGATTAACTTCTTGTGGTATCTGAAGCAAGGTAAGTTGCAAGGAATAAGCATTTATAGACCCAGGAAAAGAGTTCAAATTAGAAAGAAAAAGGTCAAAAGAATAACACAACCACTGACATATGATGCTGTCAGTGTCCCTTCAGCCTTTCACTGAATCACTGCAATGATTTCCCTAGAACAATGCTGTGCTCCTCTCTATACCAATCTGCTCTCCACAGCAGCCCCACATGCACCTGTAAGAGACTAAATCTTGTCTCTGTTCATGTGCACCAACAAAGATAAAATCACCTTTGCTCCTTGCTGCCCAGGAAGGGGATGCTGAAAAGCCAACAGAAGAGAAGATTATTGTGAAGAACCTGTCTGCTGGATCAGCTCTGCCCACTGATAGCACACCTGGCTGTCACATAGGCATTGATGTGACTGGGCTGTGGGACAGGGGGAACTGCCATTAACTGAATAAAAGACACTGAGCCTTAGCTCAGGGGGAGAGAGAAAAAGACATCACCATGAACATCCAGCCTGACAGCCTCTTCACCATGAAGAAAAGAACAACACCTGGAGAAAAGAAGAGATCTTTACTGAAGACACCACATGCTGAAGGCTGCTCAGGGAAGGACTTGGCCTTTGGGATCTCTCCCTTCCAACAAAGATGACATCTCCTCCAAGCCAAAGCAGCAGCATCATTCCTCAGACTTAAATTCTCTTGGGGCTTGAGGGGTGGGGGATAGTGGTGGTAATATAATTCCTTTTCTGCTCTCTCTCTTTCTCCATTCTTTCTCTCTCCCTTCTGTTCTGTCCACTTTATTCTGTTATTCTGTTTTGATACTTGGCCTTGTTTGTGCCTTTAATTTCACAACACAGGAATATTCAAGAGAACTCCGGACCAAGGCAGCAAGCAACGCTTCGGTCTTGGCTTATGTTGCATTCATGACTTTGAATTTTAAGAAGTTGCTCAAACACCAAGCTGTTATTATTTGGATAAGCTCTCTCAGACTAGGTTTCCACATGGAGATCCTTCAATCCTTTGCTTTTTGACAAGAAGTGGAGGTTCAGGTGCTGTCTGAAAACAGGGTCTACATTGGCCACACCAACCCCAGGCAGTGCTACAGGCTGGAGTCAGAGTGGCTGGAGAGCAGCCAGGCAGAGAGGGACCTGGGGGTACTGGTTGATAGCAGGCTGAGCATGAGCCAGCAGTGTGCCCAGGTGGCCAAGAAGGCCAAGGGCATCCTGGCCTGCATCAGGAACAGTGTGGCCAGCAGGAGCAGGGAGGTCATTCTGCCCCTGTACACTGCACTGGTTAGGCTGCACCTTGAGTCCCGTGTCCAGTTCTGGGGTTGCTTAGCCTGGAGAAGAGGAGGCTCAGGGGAGACCTTATTGCTCTCTACAACTACCTGAAAGGAGGTTGTAGCCAGAAGGGGGTTGTTCTCTTCTTCCAGGCAAGCAGCCAGCACCAGAACAAGAGGACACAGTCTCAAGCTGTGCCAGGGGAGGTTTAGGCTGGATGTTAGGAAGAAGCTCTTCCCAGAAAGAGAGATTGGCCATTGGAATGTGCTGCCCAGAGAGGTGGTGGAGTAACCATCGCTGGAAGTGTTTAAGAAGAGCCTGGATGAGGCACTTGGTGGCATGTTTTAGTTGATAAGATGGTGTTGGGTGATAGGTTGGACTCGATGATCTTGAAGGCTTTTCCAACCTGGTTAATTCTGTATTCTGTATTTGCAGTTTAGACTGGAATCAGGCCAGGCACCTGACTGTCTTTTTACACCAGTTCCATGCCCTTCATTTCAATGAATCATTCCTGATTTATCAGTGAAATGTCAATCAGTCTGAAAAATACATATTGGCCAGAAATAGCATTACCCTTAGAGATATCATCAGCTCAGCTCTCCGAAAAATACCATACTGCCAGCTCACAAAAAAGAAAAAAAGATTTAAAATCTAAGCAGAAGCTGTAATTTAGGTTGTCAGAGAAAGCCCAAGTTCAGCTCTCAGGAAGAACATGAGGTTGCTGTCAGCAATAGTTGCTGGCTGCAGTGATGGACAGAATACTGAAACTTCTCTCCTGCCTGAAATGCAAATCAGCTCTTTGCAGCATATAATTTATTTCCTGCCTGCACAAAGATGCCAGCAGAGTCTTTGCAACAGAAAGGCCAGGACAAATCACACCAGCTGTGAAGAAGCTTTATCCTAATGATACCATAAAGAAAATGCATATGGCCTTCACATATCTACAAAGGCGACAGGAGAAAAATCCTCTTCCACAGAAGTCCATCAGACCAGAGGCAAGGCACACCTTGAAGCCCTGACACAGATCCTCTTGTTTGTTTGTGAGGGCAGAAGAAAATAATGATCTAAAATGGGATCTCAGGTACCCACAGCTATGAATGTCCAAAACTTATTCCACCAAAGCAAGAGTGTCAGCAATCTCTGTACTGATTTTCCCCACCCAATTTCCTATCATAAATGTGAAGCATGAACAATTTGGTTTTGACCTAATACAGGACTTTTGTGACCCATTTTGGTGAGCATGTCTTTTGTTATCATCAGAACTCACAACATTTGGTTTTTTCTCACTTCTTAAACACCTTTTTGCTGCTTCAAGGAATAGAATGCACTCACACTGTGGTAGTTTTCCTTGTAAATACAGCTTCATTTGCCTCCAGCTGAGCTGGTCTGGCAAATTTAATGCTGGGGGGAAAAATTCCAACCCACAGTGCATACATAAGACAAATTCATGTCAAGAAAGGTTGTAATAATCAAGGACTGAAAGGTCAGACAGTGTCAGAATTGCCTGAACATCCATAATTTAAATCCCTCATTGCCTGTGCATTATGATAAAGTTTTTAATTATACAAAAGCATATAATATGTTCAGTGACACTGTTTGGAGGGTCCAGAAGAGCACAGCAGTCCATCTTTCTCTCTTTGTGTAAAGGAAAACAGTCATCTGCAGGCAGTAAGCCAACAAAAAATGACCTTGGGGTTTGCTTATGCAGTTTGCTAACCTCGAAGAGCAGCTTGCTAAAGCACAGTCAAGATGGAGACTTTAGTTGTTGAGATCAAATATGTATTTCTTGAATATATGTGAATTTCACTGTTTAGGAATCACAGCATCACAGAAGGTTAGAGGCTGGAAGGGACCTCAAGAGACCAGTCCAGTCTAACCCTCCCTGTCAGAACAGGGTCACCTAGAGCACATCACACAGGAACACATCCAGGCAATGCTTGAATATCTCCAGAGAGGGAGACTCCACAACCCCCCTGGGCAGACTCTTCCAGGGTTCTGTCACCCTCACAGGGAAAAAATTCTTCCTCCTGTTTCCATGGAACTTCCTCTGCCTCGGCTTCCACCACTGCCCCTTGTGCTGGCATTGGGCAGCACTGTGAGCAGAGCCTGGCTCCAGCCTCTGGGCACTCACCCTGCACATCTTTATCAACAGAAAAGATGTCACCTCTCAGGCTCCTCCTCTCCAAGCCACAGAGCCCTCAGCTCCCTCAGGCTCTCATCATAAGGAAGATCTTCCACTGCCTTAATCAAGAATGTGTATCTGGAACAGTGTGGCCAGCAGGAGCAGGGAAGTCATTCTGCCCTGGACTCAGTACTGGTTAGGCCACACCTTCAGTCTTGTGTCCAGTTCTGGGCCCCTCAGTTTAAGGACATTGAGACACTTGAAGGTGTCCAGAGAAGGGCAACAAAGCTGGGGAGGGGTCTGGAGCACAGCCCTGTGAGGAGATGCTGAGGGAGCTGGGGTTGCTTAGCCTGAAGAAGAGGAGGCTCAAGGGAGACCTTCTTGCTCTCTACAACTCCCTGAAGGGAGGTTGTAGCCAGGTGGGGGTTGGTCTCTTCTCCCAGGCACCCAGCACCAGAACAAGAGGACACAGTCTCAAGCTGTGCCAGAGGACGTTTAGGCTGGATGTTAGAAAGAAGTTCTTCCCAGAAAGAGAGATTGGCCATTGGGATGTGCTGCCCAGGGAGGTGGTGGAGTCACCATCATTGGAAGTGTCTAACAAGAGCCTGGATGAGGCACTTGGTGCCATGGTTTAGTTGATTAGATGGTGTTGGGTGATAGGTTGGGCTTGATGATGTCTAAGGTCTTTTCCAACCTGGTTAATTCTGTACTCTTGTTCTGTATTTTTGTGGCTCTGCTCAGAAACCTTGTATCCTGTGTAAAATTGGTCAACTTTTCACTCAAGACCCAAAAATAATCTCATGACAAATTTGAATTCACTGCTTTGCCACTTGAGAAGTGATAGACTCAGAGACGAACAGCTCAGAAAGAGCAGAGCAGTTTTTAGCACAGCATTTTTAGTCAGTCTGTCAAAAGTTGCGTAAACAACCAAGACAGATTACTGTACTGGGAAGTGTTGGACAATGTCATTAAAAGAAAAGTGATGAGAGCCTCCTTGGCGTTTCACATGGCAAACATGTCCGTACCTGCATGCAATATAGAACGTATGAGCATCTAACTTAGCAAATAACACCCCAAAGGAAAACAAACCCAAAGTGTGGAGTGGCATCTAGAGCTGGAGGAATACCAAGAAAAAGATTTTTAAATTGCTTTATTTGTTTATGTAGTAGTTTATTTATTGCTATATTGATTTATTTTTCCCCAGGGAAAATGTATGTGGTTTGAGCCCTTGGTATTGAATAGTGCCTGGTGGGAAGAGCTCTAAAAACCTCACTCCCAGGTATAGAAGAGATATAGAGACATATAAAAATGTGGCTCTAGTGGCATTCACTCCCTTTAATTACATGACTCCCAGCCTCTAAATTTTCTACCCTCTTTCCCACTTTGAGCTTAAGGTTCTTGCTCCCACATAGAAAGCTCCACAAATGTCCTTCCTGCCCACATCTCATTTGTCATTTTCTCCTTCTGTTCCTGCCTGAGTTCTACCCAAATGATTTTCTTTAACTCCTGCTGCACACTTTGATCTTTGCATCACATCAGTGCCTGCATTCCAAGGAACTGAGACCTGTTCATTGCAGTTACCATCTAAAGTAGGCTTTTTCTGCAAGGTTCACAAAAGCTAATTCCAGTCAAAGCAAGCTTCTTTTTTAAGCAACTGGTTCTCTAGGTGAAAATTATCTTCTTCATCCTGACACATTGCAGGCACTCTTTCACCAGTGCAGACTATCCCTGATCTGGGTCACAGGCATGTTTTTACCAGGAAATTGTGAAAATTAAGAAGTATACCATACCCAGGTTAATATCCTAGAACTTCTTCAACTAATTTACTGGGTTTGTAAAACTAAAGCCTCTCCATGAACTTTTTTTCCCTTTCCTGATTAAATTTACTTCCCCTCCTCCCCCCTGCTTTTTTTTTTCTTCTTTAAAGGGAACTCAGTTTTAAAAAGATGGGATGAAATCAACTCCCTAAACCCAAAACCTGCCAAATTTCACAGCTGCTCCTTATCTCTATGATGGTTTGACCAAAACCCCTTGCAGATAGAAGCAATAAGTTCTGCAAATGTTGGGTTATCAATTTTCATTTCTTAGACAAGCGACCAATATGAATCTGCTTTAAGCTCAAGGAGAAGAAACAGAAAACTTTTGCCTGATCTGCCAAAGGACCAGTGGGAGTGCACTTTTAGGCTCACATAAAAGTGTGAGACAGGGTTGTTGCTTTTTTCACACTGCACAGACAAAGGAATATAACCCTAATTCTTGCTTCCCACTGCTCAAGGTTAGTGCTTTCTTCTGACACTCACAGAGGGCAAAAGGGGTAAAGATGATCAGGGTTCTTGTTGCAGCCAACCCCAAGGATATGGTCTGACATGCAAGCACATGCTTTCTGATGGCTAGAGAGCAAGTGTACTTGCCACTCACTTGTCACTCACGTGACAAAGGGATCTGTAAAAATCATGTTCCATTTCAGGGATTCAAGATTGCAAGTAGGGTCTGAGCTTCTCTCATACCTTTAACAATATTTTTTCCCCTTCCCATGTGAGAAATCTGCTTTTTTATCCCCTTCACTGTGTGTTCTCAGAAGCCTGTCAGTTTCCTCAGAAGCTTGCTTTCTCTTGCTGTTTTTTAAGAACAAAATTGTGATGAAGGATGAAAAATATTTGTGAAGCACAGATAGCTTTTTTTTCAGCACAGCTTTGTTACCTGTCTGCATCCACAGTCACGTCATGAACCCCTCTCTGAATGATGTCTCGAGATGCAGTTAGGTCTGGGATCCGGTTCAGACTTCTTGTATATAAGTTGAGTCCTCCATCTGTCATGTACCTGAAAATAAATGTCTGGTCAGTCAGAGGGAAAGGCAGCCATCTGGCAAACACATTTCACTTGAAAGCTAATGGGGTGTGGAATTCAAATGCTTAAGATAGGGGCTGGCATATTAGACAGTAGGCTTATACTAAATAGGCTTATTCTATGTGCTCCATTCATGGAATCATAGAACAGTCTGGGTTGGAAGGGACCTCTAAAGGTCATCCAGTCCAACCCATCCTCCAGCCAGCAAGGGCATCCTCAACTAGATCAGGCTGCCCTGAAAATAAAGATACATCTCAGTTCAGGGAGATCAGACGATATGCCTGTTTCCTAGCATCATTTACTTTTTGTCTGTGATGGTTTACAAGCCAACCTGTTCTACTAAAAATCTGTTTAGACCAAAGTTCTTAACTATCTTTTAAATTTGTAAGTACTCCTGTGTCAAGGAATAGCACCAGATGAAAGAATCATAGAATGGTCTGGGCCAGAAGGGACATTCAAAGGTCATCCAGTCTGACCTCCCCAGTCTCTAGGGACATCCTCAACCTGACATGGTTGCCCAGGGTTGCACAAATCCAGGAGAAAGAGAGAGAGAGGGAGAGGGGAGAGAGAGGGAGAGGGGAGGGAGAGGGAGAGGGGAGGGAGAGGGAGATGGAAGGGAGAAGGAGATGGAAGGGAGAAGGAGAGGGAGAGGGGGAGGGAGAGGAGAGATAATAATTAACATTCATTTAAATGAGAACAAAAATTGAGAAGCCAATTCCATAGTCCCTGCTAGGATGCAGTTATTCAGGTATGACAGAAATATCCACTGAAGAGCTTAAAATGATATTTAATAATATGTTTCTCTCTGGATTCCTTTTGCTTGATTCCCATCACTTTACATTCTAATGAATGACTAATGAATCAAACAATGAGTACAGTGCTGCTTACTCACCAGAAAACCATTAAAAGTTCCTGAATTGCAAGCAGCAGCTATGATTTTTGTAATGCCTACCTCCAATGGAGTTATCTCTATGAGAGGTCTTGGTGCTTATGACTGAGAAGTATCACAAGCCTGCTCTACTCCCAAGACTTGTTCATTATTTTCTCAAAGGTCCTTTCATTAAATTGTCTCTTATTCATTAAATTAGTATAATAGAATCATAGAATTGTTAGGGCTGCTCATAGCCACATCCAGCCTGGCCTTCAAAACCTCCAGGCATGAGGCTTCCACCACCTCCCTGGGCAACCTGTGCCAGTCTCTCACCACCCTCATGGGGAACAACTTCCTCACATCCAATCTCAATCTACCCATTTCTAGTTTTGTTCCATTCCCCCCAGTCCTATCCCTCCCTGACACCCTCAGAAGTCCCTCCCCAGCTTTCTTGGAGCCCCCTTCAGATACTGGAAGGCCACAATTAGGTTTCCTGGGAGCCTTCTCTTTTCCAATACTGAACAACCCCAACTCCCCCAGTCTGTCCTCATAGGAGAGGAGTTAATTAAATTGGTCTCTTCTCCCAGAGGCTGAGCGGAGCGCTTACTGCTCTCTACAGCTGCCTGAGAGGAGGTTGGAGTGAGGCTAGTGTTGGTCTCTTCTCCCAAGGAACCAGCGACAGGACAAGAGGAAATGGGTTTGAGTTGTGCCAGGGGGTGCTTAGGTCGGACATGAGGAAAAACGTCTTGAGTGAGAGAATGGTGAGGGGTTGGAACAGGCTGCCCAGGGAGGTGGTGGACTTGCCATCCCTAGGGGTGTTCAAGAAGATGTAGATGTGGTGCTTCAGGAGATGGTTCAGTGGTCATGGTAGCTGGGATATGGTTGGACTTAATGATCTTAAAGGTCTTTCCCAACTCCCTGGATTCTATGATTCTGTGATTGTCTTGTAGTTTTTGATAACTCTGGTGTAGCAACTTAGTACAGAGCTTATTTGTGGAAGTATGCAAAAGCACGGAGATAACCATGTGCAGAAGGAAAAATGATTGGTAAGCCTCAGTGACCCTGCTCAAAGCAAAATTACAGGCTCACTGAAATAAGTATAGTCCCAATGCTAGTATGATGGCTCAAATGATCTACTGGAGTTCACTTTCAGTTCAAACAAGCCTTAACACCAGTCCTCCCTGAGCCATGAAATGGTGACAATCAAATCCATCTTTCAGCTGAAGCACATATTCAAGCACACAGGCATTTAACAGGTCCCCCGGCATGAGCCAAGGTGCTCACACGCTGCTGGTGCTCCAGATGTTCCGCTGGCCCTCTCCTTGTGGTTCCTTCTGGGAGTTGATTTAATTGAGAACAGCTGTCCCACAGACCTTGGAGCTAATACAGCAGTCTGGTAGCAACCAGCCTCGCCCTCTCCAGTGCAGGGGGGTAACAGATGCAGATTTTGAGAACAAAAATGCAGTAGGGCAGTCCTGTGCCGCACGTATGTTTGAGATGGCAGCGTGTCCTGGGGTGCAATCTGGATCACAGAATCACAGAATTATTGAGGCCAGAAAAGACCTCTGAGATCATCAAGTCCAGCCTATGACCTACCTAACAGCAGCACATCAGCTAAACCCTGCCACCAAGTGCCACAGCCAACCTTGTCCTAAAGACCTCCAGGGATGGTGACTGCACCACCTCCCTGGGCAGGCCATCCCAGTGCCTGATCAACCTTTCTGTCAGGAAGTGCTTCCTAACATCCAACCTAAACCTCCCCTGGCACAGCTTCAGGCCATGCCCTCTTGTCCTGCGACAAGTTGCCTTGGAGAGGAGCCTGACCCCCCCCCCCGACTACAACTTCCTTTTAAGCAGTCGTAGAGAGTGATTAGGTTGCCTCTAGGCGGAGGTCTCCTCCTCTCCAGGCTGAACCACCCCAGAATGCAGCCTCAAGTGCATTTAAACACAAAGGGCTGGTTTGCATGTTTTTAACTGAACTCTGAAGCGTTTCATGCACTGGCAAGCTCTGGCCTGCAGTTCAGCAAAAGATTCCTGGAACCTTGCTTTCTAGAGTCTGCAGGAGGTTACTTCCCATTTGTTTTCAAAGGCACAGGAACAGTCACACTTACACACTAGACTGATCCTTTCATTAAAGACAAAATGTAGACTTCAGGAGAGACTATTGAGCTAGAGGTGAATTATGCATTATCCAAGGCTCTGGAACTGCATATCAAATTTAGCTGTGGTGTGAATGCAATCCTGACTATATGGATTTTTTTTTTCCCCTCTATAAGTAAGGCCTGAATGGACAGACTTTAAAAATTGCAACAGGCCTTCCTCACACTAATTTCTAATTACTGCTTCACTCCTGTCCCCAAGTGCTTAAAGTAATTAAACTGATAATGGAAAAGGCATAAAGCAGATAAGACTTTATGTGCCTCACTGAATCCTGAAATTTCAGAGCTTATTAACTTGTTTTTAACATTTACCACACCTAAAATGTTAACTGAGCACATTGCAACTTACTGTCTGTTGAATCATCCTTATTATAGATGCAAAGAACAGTCACACAAGATTACTCTATTCATCCTCTAATGTGATAAGCTAATTAATACAACTCATCAGGCACTGTAAAGGACTCCCCTCTCTCTCTCTTTTTTCTTTTTTTTTCCCCTAAATTAAACTCATGGATTTGTCAAAGGCAGCATTTATATTTCCTTTATGATAAAAGATCTTCAGACTCCAAAGTACTACACTTTCCATATATAATTTCTCTGTTCTAGCACACATGAATATGGCATCCTACTTGACAGCTATTCATGCTGCGCTGGGGTCAACCTTGTCAGCAGTGCTCCATTCACAGATCACTGAAACAGAGCACCAGGGGGATGGAGGAAGATGTCTTCTTTACAGTTATGCTTTGTCTAGCAATCTATCTTTGGATGGTGCTTGAGGTGAGACACTACTCCAGAGAGAGCTTTGATCACGGACTTGGACTTGCTCTAAGGAACATATCATATCCAATTTAATCAGCTGCCATTCCCTAATCACAGGATCATTGGATGTTAGGGGTTGGAAGGGACCTTCAGAGATCATTGAGTCCAACCCCCCTGCAAGAGCAAGACCATAGGATCTATCAGAGGTCACACAGGAATGCATCCAGATGGGTTTGGAAAGTCTCTAGAGAAGGACACTCCACAATCCCTCTGGGCAGCCTGCACCAGGGCTCTGTGACCCTCAGAGTGAAGAAGTTCCTCCTCATGTTGAGGTGGAACCTCCTGTGCCCCTTGTCCTATCCCAGGGTGCAACTGAGCAGAGCCTGTCCTCTTCCTGACCCCCCAGCCCTCAGATATGTATAAACATTGGTTAAATCCCCTCTCAGTCTTCTCCAGACTGAACAGCCCCAGGGCTCTCAGCCTCTCCTCATAGGGCTCACGCTCCAGACACTTCAGCATCCTGGTAGCCCTCCCTTGGACTCTAATCATTGTTGTACTTCACACTAAAAACAGAATAGAATAGAATAGAATAGAATAGAATAGAATAGAATAGAATAGAATAGAATAGAATAGAATAGAATAGAATAGAATAGAATAGAATAGAATAGAATAGAATAGAATAGACCAGGTTGGAAAAGACCTTTGAGATCATCGAGTCCAACCTATCATCCAACACCATCTAATCAACTAAACCATGGCACCAAGCACCCCATCGAGTCTCTTCCTAAACACCTCCAGTGATGGTGACTCTACCACCCCCCTGAGCAAAAAAGATGAGACTGGCAGTAAGATCCCTATATTTATACAGATTGAAATAGTGTAGAGTACACGACCACGTACTCTATGGGACTCCTGTTCAACCCAATGCTACCTCATCCATCAAGCAGTTTTGAAATGCCAACACAGAATCACAGACACATTCAGGTTGGAGCAGAGCCTCAGGATCACCTAGTGCAACCCAGAACACTACTCTACAAGGCTCACTCCTAAACCATAGCCCCAAGCACCACATCCAAACCACCTTGAATCACATCCAGGCTTGGTGACTCCACCACCTCCCTGGGCAGCACATTCCAGTCCCTGACCACTCTTGCCCTGAAAAACATTTTCCTAATGTCCAGCACTGAACAATAATTTCAGTATGAGTAAAAACATGACTTTTTTTTTGTCAAAAAAATCTGTTTTAGGAGTTCCAGCATGTATATATATACACACACACACCAAGACTGATAAAAGATTTTTTTTTCAGATGGCAATTTGGAACACAGGGACTGCAGTGCTCCAAAGTAAATAAATGATTACTCAGACAAACAAATTAAAGAAAGGTTGTCATTTCTCCTTCTGGGTGTGCTGGGTGGCTCATCTATTCTTCTATGAAAAGCTCAAAAATTGCAACACAGACTGTTACAAACTGAAGGGGGGACTATAACCTAGATCCTGACTGCAAAGACTGAAAGTAAATAAATTACCATTGGATACAAAAGGAAAAGAATGCTGAGGTCTGTAGAATTCATTGGCTTGCTAATGGGGATAGAGAGCAGAGGCAGAAACAGTTCTTTCTCTCTTCTGCTTCTGCTTGCGACTTCTCCCTCTCTCTCCTATGGCCTTGCCAGGGGATCTCTGTTGTGACTTCTGTGTGAGGTAACAGGAAGGAAGGAGGGAGTGGGGGAGGAGGTGAACGGTCCCCTGGGTCCATCCAGGGGTATGTGTGAGGAGTTTCTGTGTTGTTCATAAATTGAAAAGATATCTTTATTGTATATATCCATTGCATATTTGGTACACATTCACTGCAGTTCCTATTTCTAGACTGCAGTTTGCTTGTAAACAGAGCTTCATCTGCTTCCATCCCAAACTGAGCTGGTCTGAGCAATTTATTTTGGGGGTAGTTCTCCAAATTAGTCGGGGGGGTGTGGTGTGTAATTTCAACCCACCACACAGACTACACCAGCCAATAGCAGAAGTGGGCACAAAGAAAGTCAGTGCTATCAGCAACTGTTTTTCACCAACTCGTCTAATACTGCAACCACCAGCTCAGATAGAACATAAAAAACCCCAAAGTAGTTCAGAATGGTGGTTTACCAGGTAATAATGAAATTCCAGTAGGGATAAGAAGTACCTGTGCACTTACCAAAGTTCACAGCAGTCACAATGATGTTAAAGGAGAAGAACTTAATTTGAAGGCAGCTGAGAACATTACTGCAGTTTAGGACCTTGGGTTGGTTTTTTGTTGTTTGATTTTGTTTCAGGTTTTCTTGGGGAGTGTTGATATATATTTTTATGTTACAATCTTACAGTGGTTTGAGCTAGTCCCTAGCTTATAGACACTACTTGTGACTAGGAAAATTCCAGAGACATTTGAGTATAAGATAAATAATATAAGGGATTGGATACAGAATAATAACAATAGGCAGGTTAGAGTAATTCCATTGGTGTATTGAAAATCTTGCAGCAGAGGTTATTTGCTCTCTTTGCTTGCTCACTCTTGGCTGCTTGCTCTGCTTCTGGGATTTCGGCTGTGCTATCCTCATTCTGACCTTGGTAGCTTTTTCTGTTTGCCTTCTATAAAGGTACAGGGAGGGTGGTGGCCGAGCCAGCACATGTGGTTGTATAGCTGTCTTGTATAGCTTGTCCCCTCTAGCTTGTCAAGAGCTGACTCAAAGGTACAGAGGGGTCCTGTGCTGTTGTTGTGCACTATATATATATATATATATATCTATATATCTATATATATATATCTATGTAAATACACTCTGTACATGTTAATTGCCTTTTATACTGCTTATATTCAGTTTATTTTGTAAATACAATTCCATTTTTACTTCCAAGCTCCGAGTGTGGTGAGATTTGCTCCCTGGGGCAGATTTCTGATAAATAAGTGTGGTGGGTTGAAAATTCCCCCACCAACATTAAACCTGCCAGACCATAGCCTAAAATAATAAGTTACTGGGGGGGGAGGGGGGCAGAATCTAATTCAACCCATAACAAATCTTAAGGCAACTTCCACTATGACAGAATGTGGTAGTTTCAGGCTATGTTTAAATTTTTTTCACAGATCTTGAACAGAAAAGTAGTAAAATGTAAATAAATAATTATTAGCTGTAAAAAGGAAAATAAAGATAATTCTAAACAATTTCATTGGAGAGATAAGGAACTTAAACTGGTTGTACCAAAGTAATTCCTTCTTCTCCCTTCTTCACTCAGGAGAGATATTGACCTGCTTCTGCTTGACCTTGGCTGCATTGTTTTGGTTAAGTCTAACAGCAATGTCCTCTGCTCCTTTCTCTTCTCCCTTTTGCACAGCATGGGTAGGTGGGAGGCAGAAAAGGAGAAGCTAGTAGCTTCTTGAGCTGTTTATCAATTGTAAATCCCTGTCAATATTGTAACTCCTGGATATTTTGTTCACATTCATTGCATTCCATTGCAGACTGTAGTTTTGCCTGTGAATACAGTTTCCATTTGCTTCCAGCTGGGCTGGGCTGGCAAAGTTAATGCTGGGGGGGGGAAATTCAACCCACCACACAGAACCTGTTACAAAACTCCTGTGCTAGTTCAAACAGGGCAAAAGTGTTCACTTACCCACTGTTGATGTCATCAGCCCTGAGGCTTTTCCCCAGGATATCCCCGTCGCTCATGTAGCCACCGACATCCACTTCCGAGGCCATGTCCAGATCACCGCCACCCTTCTCACTCATGTCCAGCTGGGAGATGTTGCCAAGCCGAGAGACAGCTGCTCGGCGCAGGGGGGTGGTGTACATGAAGCGGGAGGGGTCTGTGTGCATGAAGCGACTCGTGCCGCTGCGAGGGTACCCAGCGCCCAGGGAAGGGGCATCTCCCGCCTGCAGCCGGGGGCTGGCCTGCCCCAGCCGCCACGTCACCGGCGTGGATCGGCCTGTCAAGCTAGGGATGCTTCTCCCGTTCACCTCCGTAGTCACAGTGCTGTCAAAGGTTGTCTCCAAGGTGCTGCCAAGCAAAAGGGAGAAGTCACTGAACTGTGCTTTGTCTGTTCCAGAAGAGCAAGGAAAAGCAAAGGCTGGGAGAATGCAGATCCTATTCAAAAGGTCTCTGTGTGCACATTCCTCCACGCACACACCTGTGCTTGTGTCCACAACAGCCCTGACTTCCAAAATAGAACCATAGGGGTAGGGTTGGAAGGGACCTCAAGGATCATCCAGTTCCAACCCCCCTGCCATGGCCAGGGACATCTCACACTACAGCAGGTTGCTCACAGCTACATCCAGCCTGCCCTTCAAAACCTCCAGGCATGAGGCTTTCACCACCTCCCTGGGCAACCTGTGCCAGTCTCTCACCACCCTCACAGGGAAGAATTTCTTCCTAACATCCAATCTCAATCTACCCACTTCTAGTTTTGCTCCATTCTCCCCAGTCCTATCACTCCCTGACACCCTAAAAAGTCCCTCCCCAGCTTTCTTGGAGCCCCCTTCAGATACTGGAAGGCCACAAGAAGGTCTCTTTGGAGCTTTCTCCTCTCCAGACTGCACAGCCCCAAATCTCTTAGTCTGTCTCCACAGCAGAGGATCTCAGTCATCCTCAGCAGAGTGGAACAGAGCAGGAAAATCACCTCCCTGGCCCTGCTGGCCACACTTCTCTTGCTGCAGCCCAGGCTCTGCTTGGCTCTCTGGGCTGCAAGTGCTCATTGCTGGCTCCTGTTGAGCTTCTCATCCCCCGGCACCCCCAGGTACTTTTCTTCAGGGGTGCTCTCAAGGCAGTCCCTGCCCAGGCTATATCAGTGCTTGGGATTGCCCCGACCCAGCTGCAGACCTTGCACTTGGTCTTGTTGAACCTAAACCAAATCTTATAGGCCTCTAAGCAGATGCATATGAAGCAATAACCATCTTCCTGAATGATTGTATAAGACACTTTGACTGTAGAGGATATTAAAGTCATCTTTAAGTTGTTGAGTCAGTCTGGCAAACAGTATGGTTAGTGTCATAGCTAATTTTCCCCTGAAAGTCTCTAATTTATTCAGCAACTAGCAATACTCTCCTACAGTTCACATTTTTAGCAGTCTACACAAAACCAATGTACCTGTGGCTTATCTGCGTCCCTCTAAGGCTGGACATAGTTTCCTCCAAATTCTGCCTCAGGTCTGCTATGTTCTTTACAGTTCTCATTCTTCTTGTTTCAGGGTCTTCTCCTGGAAGAAAACAGCAAAACCAACATCAACTCAGTTCCACGAGTATGTAAGGCTGAATCAAGTGCAGCTGAGAATGCACACAATAGATCTGCCTCTGTAACCTTTTAACAAACAAAGCCTCATCCTTTTAGTAAGAAAACACACAGATGATTATAAATAACAGGCAGTATGCAAAAAAAAAACACCCCTCAAAGAAATCTGGTGAAGTGTTCTTCCTAGGGCCCAGATCTATTAAGGAAACACAGATTTACAGTGTTGGGATTTTTATCCTCTCTAATTGAGGAGTGATGCAGCCAAGACCACTTGATACATTGCACAACCTCCTTTTTCCGCCTTGATGTTTTACATGACTTGGTAGGACATAACACCAAAGGAAATCTGTGTCTGGAGAGAATTGGGATGTTGAAAAGATACTGTTGAAAAGAGTTGCTACAACAACAATTCAGTATGCACTTAACAGCCAGGATATTTCACAGAATCACAGAGTGTTAGGGGCTGGAAGGGACTTCAAAAGCTCATCCAGTCCAATCCCCCTGCCAGAGCAGGGTCACCTAGAGCAGATCACACAGGAACACATCCAGGCAGGGCTTGAATATCTCCAGAGGGGGAGACTCCATAACCCCCCTGCGCAGCCTCTTTCAGGGTTCTGTCACCCTCACAGGGAAAAAATTCTTCCTCCTGTGTCCATGGAACTTCCTCTGCCTCAGCTTCCACCACTGCCCCTTGTGCTGACATTGGGCATCCTCCAGCAGAGCCTGGCTCCAGCCTCTGGGCACTCACCCAACATGAAGGAGGTCAACTCACAGGCTCCTCCTCTCCAAGCTAGAGCCCTTAGCTCCCTCAGGCTCTCTTCATAAGGAAGATCTTCCACTCCCTTCATCATCTTAATGGCTCTGCACTGGACTCTTTCAAGCAGTTCCCAGAGGTTCTTCATGAACTGAGGGGCCCAGAACCAGACACAATACTCCAGATGCAGCCTCACCAGGGCAGAGTAGAGGGAGAGGAGAACCTCTCTTGACCTACTAACCACAGCGCTCCTAATCCACCCCAGGATGCCATTGGCCTTCTTGGCCACCAGAGCACATTGCTGGCTCATGGTCAACCTCCCATCCACCAGGACCCCCAGGTCCTTTTCCCCTCCACTGCTCTCCAGCAGCTCAGTCCCCAACCTGTACTGCTCCATGAGGTTGTTCTTTCCCAGGTGCAAGACTCTACCCTTGCCCTTGTTTAAATTCCTTCAATTTCTCCCTTCCCAGCTCTCAGCCTGTCTCAGCCTGGTTGAATGGCAGCACAGCCTCCTGTGTCAACCACTCCACCCAGTTTGGTGTCCTCAGTAAACTTGCTGCCAGTGCTCTCTGTGCCCTCATCCAGGTCATTGATGAATATATTGAACAGCTCTGGTCCCAGTACTGGCCCCTGAGGGACTCCACTAGACACAGGCCTCCAACTAGACTCTGTCTCATTGACCACAACCCTCTGACTTCTTTTCTTTAACCATTTCACATCCACCTCACTACCTCATCTTCCAGATCACACTGCCTCAGTTTAGCTGCAAAGCACTCTTTAAGTTAGGCACTTAATAAAGCTTCTTCCCTGAACTGTAATGCTCTCCTGAATGGGGAGATTTTCTTCACAGTTTTGACAAAAGGGTGAAGCTTTAGAGCCCACTGACAAACTGAGTTGTTACTGTACTTTCTTCAGGTCCTATGGCCCAAATACTCTGCAGGAAGTTAAGAACAATCCAAACTTTTGACATTATGTGGAAATACATCACTCCAGAAATCTTCCCTGATCGGCCAATGATGCATGGCACTAGTCAATGTACCTTGCAGTTGTGGTTTAGTGTCAAGATAGCTTTCAAAGCAATGCCAGTTTGAGGGTTTCCCATCTACTCTGCATCAGTTATGTCTTCTGTCTTTGCTGCAGCCAAACAGTCCTTCAGGAACTGCTGTTTGCTTGTTTGTTTGATCACTCCCAATAAATTCTGCAGTAGTTTAATGATCCAGCAGCCCATAAACCTCTGGGTTGGCATCATTTAACTGACAGTGGGATCAGCATCCAGACAAGGTGAAGACAAGAACTGGGGATACAAGTTCAGCACTGCTGCCAAGCTCTCCTTTTTCTCCAGCCACAGCCCGAAGGCATGTCAATTCACATAACTACTCCTCCAAATGAACTACCTGGGTGCATTTTAGAATCATAGAATGGTCTGGGCCGGAAGGCACCTCCAAGGGTCATCCAGGCCAACCTCCACACAGTCAAAAGGGACATGCCCAACTAGATCAGGTTGACCAGGGCCTTGTTGAGCCTAATCTTGAATATCTCCAGGTATATGGCCTCAACCACCTCCTTGGGTAATCTCTTCCAGTGTTCCACCACCCTGTTATGAAGAAATTCTTCCCTGTGAAGGTGATGAGAGACTGGCACAGGTTGCCCAGGGAGGTGGTGGAAGCCTCATGCCTGGAGGTTTTCAGGCCAGGCTGGATGTGGCTGTGAGCAACCTGCTGTAGTGTGAGGTGTCCCTGGCCATGGAAGGGGGGTGGGAACTGGCTGATCCTTGAGGTCCCTTCCAACCCTTGACAATTCTATGACTGTATTTGAGGAACTGAATTTAAATCATATTTGCAGAGACTTTGCCCTTTCCTTCCTTGTTTATCCTTGTCAGCTGTCCTTTGCTGTATGTTAACACTGCAACTTCTTGCAGCAAAAAATAACAGCAACTGTCTTTTTTAGTGTCTCTTGTACAGTAAATAGCATAACAAAGCCTTAAGGTATAATTCCAATACAAATAAAGGGAAAAAGTATGCACAGATATATGGCAAACTGCCAAAATATTTCTTTTGCAGAGAAGAGCATTTCCCTTTCAGTCAACTTATACCATTATGATGGAGTTACTCTATCCTTGGAAGGTGAAAAGTTTGAGGTCTAATCTTTTTTTCATCTCTCAGTGACACAAAGGGTAATTCAAAAAAAGAAAAAAAAATACAGCTGGAGTTTTGAGATCTTAGAAAGCTACATAGTGCTACATACCAATCCCTCCTAATTGCAGCGGTTGGGTGCTTTAAAAATAATTGCTCCTTTTTTATTTCCACCCTTCTCTTAAGGTGGTACCAATGGACTGAGACTGTTCCACAGCTGAAGAAAAGAGAGAGCTGAACACCATGATAGAGGAATTTTCTCCTCTGAGTGTATCTTCAGGCTCAACTTTCAGGACAGCACTGTGGCTCCTCACCTACATCAGGCATCCTCCCATACAGAAGACCACAGTAATGAATAAAATGGGATGGAATGGGATGGAATGGAATGGAATGGAATGGAATGGAATGGAATGGAATGGAATGGAATGGAATGGAATAGAATAGAATAGAATAGAATAGAATAGAATAGAATAGAATAGAATAGACCAGACCAGGTTGGAAGAGACCTTCAAGATCATCCTGTCCAACCCATCATCCAACACCACCTAATCAACTAAACCATTCAACAAAGCACTCTATCAAGTCTCCTCCTGAACACCTCCAATGATGGTGACTCCATCACCTCCCTGGGCAGCCCATTCCAATGAGCAATCACTCTCTCTGTGTAGAACTTCTTCCTAACCTCCAGCCTAAACCTCCCCTGGCACAGCCTGAGACTGTGTCCTCTTGTTCTGGTGCTGCTTGCCTGGGAGAAGAAACCAACCTCTGCTTGTCCACAACCTCCCTGCAGGTAGTTGTAGAGAGCAAGAAGGTCTCCCCCGAGTCTCCTCTTCTCCAGGCTGAGCAACCCCAGCTCCCTCAGTCTCTCCTCATAGGGCTTGTGTTCCAAGCCCCTCACCAACTTTGTTGCCCTTCTCTGGACACGTTCCAGCAAGTCAACATCCTCCCTAAACTGAGGGGCCCAGAACTGGACACAGTATTTAAGGTGTGGCCTAACCAGTGCAGTGTACAGGGGCAGAATGACCTCCCTGCTAATGGTCAGTGTGTTTTCTGCTGTCTGCTAGAAGAAACACCACAGTGCTTATTGCAACAGAACTGGGATGTAATGAGCAGGACCAAAGAGAGGCCAGATTCTTCCATGCACCTTGTCTCTTGTTACTTTGGCCCATTGCCATCACACAGCTGATCCATATTTGCATGGCCTAACACCTCAGAAATGCTCCCTGACCTGTGATCTCAAGTGATTCTGGTTTGCATGCTGGAGAAAAGCCATTCTCGTTTATACGTGGAGAGACTGCAATGATAAAGGCTAAAACTAGAGTACCCTGAAACATTCTGTCAAAGTGTTGTCACTCTTCCAGGAAAGGCTGCTGCAGGTGCTTCACTGGGCCCACAAAATATGATCTGCTGAAATGACTTGAAGCTTCATTGTTTATGGGAAACATAAATATTCCAAAAGCTTGTCCCCAGATTCCTGCTTATAAATAGCAAAGGACTACAGGTTACCTCAATCAGAGAATCACACAACAGTTTTGGTTAGAAAGCCTAGAGAAGAGGAGGCTCAGGGGAGACCTCATTGCTCTCTACAACTACCTGAAGGGAGGTTGTAGACAGGTGGGGTTGGTCTCTTCTCCCAGGCTCCCAGTGACAGAAGAAGAGGACACAGTCTCAAGCTGTGCCAGAGGAGGGTTTGGACTGGAGGTGAGGAAGAAATTCTTCCCAGAAAGAGAGATTGGCCATTGGAATGTGCTGCCCAGGGAGGCGGTGGAGTCACCATCACTGGAAGTGTTGAAGAAGAGACTGGATGAGGCACTGGGTGCCATGGTTTAGTTGATTAGATGGTGTTGGGTGATAAGTTGGACTGGATGATCTGGAAGGTCTTTTCCAACCTGGTTGATGCTGTATTCTGTAAAAGGCCTCAAAGATCACTATGTTCAACTGCTGACCTAACATCACCATGGCCATTAAACCACATCCTGAAGTGTCATACCCACATGTCTTTTGAACACCTTCAGGGACAGTGACTCTACCACCTCCTCGGTGCCTGACCACTATTTCAGGAAAGAAATTTTTGCTACTATCCAATCTAAATCTCCCCTGGCAGGATTTCAGGCCATTTCCCCTTGTCCTATCACTTGGTACTAGGGAGAAGAGACCAACCTCCTACAACCTCCTTTCCAGTAGTTGTAGAGTAGTTGTAGAGTGTTGAGGTTTCTCCTCAGTCTCCTCCAGACTAAACAATCCCAATTCCCTCAGACAACTATAAGACTTGTTCTCCAGACCCTTCACCAGCTTTACTGCCCTTCTCTGGACATGCTCCAGCAACTCAATGCTCTCCTTGTAGTGAGGGGCCCCAATCTGAACACAACACTTGAGGAATGGCCTCACCAGTGCAGAGTACAGGGGCATGACCACTTCCTGCTAGCCACATCATTCCTGACACTGGCCAGACTGCTGTTGGCCTTTTAGGGGTTGTGACCCAAGTGCAGGACCTGGCAGTTGGCCTCATTAAATAAATTTCTAGAGAGCATGGTAATTTCTCCCATTATGTGAGATATGTACATAGGAATTGAAAAGCATTTCACAGACATCATTAAATGCCCAGGTTAAACTTTTACATTCAGAGTTCTTAATCTCACCCATAACTGCCCATTTAATAATGCTGTTCATGATCATGTCAGTACTTCTGCACATATAATTAAAGACCAAACCAGATAAATGGGAGAAAAGTAGTTCTGTTCATTGTCTGATTGTGGTAGTTAATGCTGGGGGGGGTGGGGGAGAAGTGGAATTTCAACCCACCACACTGATTTGCATAAAAGGATTTACAAATACTAAGCAGCTCCCCAGAGCACTGGCCTCTCTTAGATATTAACTCCATTCACAAAGCACCAGCTTCACTCTGCAGGCAAGGAAAGTGCGGCTCACAAGAGAACAAGGATTTGCTCAGTGACACAGCCGAAGAGGAGGAGAAGCAGGTGGAGAGCCCAGCTTCCTTTGCTAACAAGCCCTATTTAGCATGCTTGTATAGTCTAATAATAAAAGGTATGGGGAGGGGGGGGAAACAACAAAAACCTAAAAAGCAGATGATAGCTTTTTGCAATATATACACACAGCAAAAATGTTATCCTGAATGTTTTAACACAGACTAACATAACCACTGGCAAAGAAGCTCCAGGCTAGACACATGCCATCTCACCTTGGAAAAGCAAGCAGCCACTTCAGCCCTTTGGCTGTCTGAAGAACAAAGCTTTGGAAATGAACACTTGTGAAGGGCTGAGAGATGAAAAGTACAGCCAGGAACAGAGAAATCTTTTGAAGCCCTTGTGGCAGTGGACATCAAATGCCACTGGTGTTCACTGATATAAGAAAATTGGTTCTTCAAGCTAGACTGAAACCCTGGCACTCACAGCTCCCTGTACAGGGCTGAAATTATCAATGGTGGGGTGAAAAGGAGAAAGAAATACTGGAGGCACAGTTTGTAAGTAGGCCAAGTCATTTTTTATCTAAACCGAACCTTGGGCTCAAGATTTTAAATTGATAAGAACAAATATCATTAAAATGAAATTATTTAGGAGTAAACTAACACTTAAATGCTTCACCTTTATTTTTTTAAGCAGTTAAGCAACCTACCAAATTATTCACAGGCTGCTGCTGCCCATGCACCCACCAAAAGTGATTTAAACACTTATCTGGTCTTCAGAGGTAAGTGTAAGCAAACATGCAAGAAATGGCTAGACCCTATTTTTGCATACTACTGCAAATAAACCCAGTTCTGTCTCATGAAATCACCGTCAAGATCCAACATCTGTTCCATGCAGAGATGTGCTAATACTTGGGTCTCTTCCTGCCCTTCCTGATGCCAAGCCAAAGTTAACTTACCTAAAATATCACTATAAAGGACCTGTTCTAGGTCCCCCAGCATTGTTATTATGACATCCTCATCCAGATGTGCAGTGCCTTCACGCAAGCAGCCTTCCTCCTCCTCCTCTGCCCAGTTCCTGCTGGGGAAATGGGATGTACAGGATGCATTTTCATCATCTGATTTTCCCCTCTCCTCATTGTCAATCTCAAAGCCTTCACCTGTACGCTGGCTCCCTGATCTTCTGGATGCCCTGTTTCCAGCAGGTGGTGTCACCTGAAATGCTTGGGGTGTGGTGAGGCTGAAGTGGCAGAGAGAGTGCACCGACTGTGACAGTGCCTTGGAAAGGGAGCCTCTGCCCCCAGCTCCTGCCCCACGCTGATGGTAACTCTGGCTGGACTTGGAGGCGTTTCCAAACCAGTTCTCCCTGTATGAGTATCGCCTCTTCTCCCCTTCGCTGATGAGCGTGAGGTTGGTTAGAGACTTCTGCTTCTGGAGGCGAGCACCCCTTCTCCTGACCTCCGTGCCTTTAAACACTGACAGCTCAGCAGCTCGCTGCATCTCGCCGGCTGGGGCTGCACCTCAGTCAGATCTCATATGTCGAAGCAGCGCAGCAGTTCAGCTCTCCTGCAAGCTCTGCCATCCAGCATCGCTCCCTGCACATCCCGTGCAGCACACGCTTGCATCCGCCAGTAAAAGCACAGCTCAGACACGCAGTGCAAACCACCAGGCAGGCACAGTCGTTTTCTTCAGAGTCACGCTGCTGCCTCCGCTCAGCCACTTCTCTCGCATCACATTCATCTGCCGCACTCACAGGCGTTTTCACTTGGATTTCTCTCCAGCAGAAAAGAGTTGATCAAATACTCTGCTCCAGCACAGAAGTAATCCCAAAAGCCAACTGTGGTTTCCCTTCTCCATCCAATCACCGGGCTCATCCGAGTGGTGGGCCCGCATCTCTGCCTACAGCTGCTGCCTTCTGCAATCTAAAGTAGGCACAAGTGCTGGCTCAGGCTTTCCCTCCTCTCCCTCCCCCGACCGCCCCAGCCGCCAGATCATGCCTGATCCTGGTGCACCGCTCTTCACTGGCGATGGCCTGACACAGAACCGCAAGCCCAGCCTCCACGTCAGAGCTCAATAAAGAGCCCAAATGAACCACTGCCGGCAAAGCTCTGCACAAGCCTCCTTCCATGTTAGTATTCAACCTGCATTCCCAGATATATGACTTTTCGCTGCTGCTGCAGCGAGCGCCGCTGGCTGCCATGGCAGCAAGCATCCCGCTGAATTAAACCCCATCCGCAGAAGCCTTTGCCTATCTCACAGTGCCACAGGTTACAAGACAGAGCTTCACCCAAGTGGGAGGCTACAGGAACACACCTGGCCCACAGGCAAATCCTATTTTTCTCCCCCAAAAGGTAAGGATGGCAAACTATTTCTTCCCACATCACTTGCTACACCCTGTGCAGGAAGCTACAAGCAGGTTTGAAAGATGGACCTATGGTCATGCAATTTCTGCCATAAATAATACAAATAAAATAAAATAAAATAAAATAAAATAAAATAAAATAAAATAAAATAAA
The DNA here is from genome assembly GCF_026170545.1 of Melanerpes formicivorus. Classification (NCBI taxonomy): domain Eukaryota; kingdom Metazoa; phylum Chordata; class Aves; order Piciformes; family Picidae; genus Melanerpes; species Melanerpes formicivorus. The sequence goes on from NW_027142416.1 coordinate 2,434,514, forward strand.
ATAAAATAAAATAAAATAAAATATAAAATAAAATAAAATATAAAATAAAATAAAATATAAAATAAAATAAAATAAACTTATTAAAAAAGGAAAAAGGGAAAAATATTAAAAATTAAACATTAAATTAATTATTAAATATGAACAGTAAATATTAAATATATTAATTAAAATATTAAAAATAATATAAAAATATATTTAAAGTATGTTTAAAAAAATTAAAAATAATAATTTTAAATAATTTTAAATCATTTTAAAATAATATATAGAATAATTTTCAAATAATATAAAAATCATTTAAAATAAATAAAAATAACCACAATATTTATTTTTTAATTAAAAAGTATTTTTAATCAAAATATTTAATTTTAAATATTAAAACCATTTAATTTTAAACGTTTTAAAATAATATATTTAAAATATCTTTAAAAAACCATTCAAAAATCATATACAAAATAATTAAAACACAATTTTTAAATTAAAAATAATTTTTAATTAAAATATTTAATTTTAAATATTCAAAATATTTAATTTAAAATGTTTTTAAATCATATATTTAAAATATCTTTTTTAAATAATTTGAAAATCATATACAAAAGAATGAAAACATCATTAAGATAATACTATTTAAAAATATTGAAAATAATCTAAAAATCATTTAAATAGAATAAAAAAAAAATAACAGCAGTCTAAAAAATTAATTTAAAACCCACTTTTTTTAAATAAAGGGATGTTCAAGAAGCCACAAAAATGAAACACAACAATACTGGCCCAGGGAGGTGGTGGAGTCACCATCCCTGGAGGTGTTCAAGAGGGGATTGGATGTGGCACTTGGTGCCATGGTCTAGTCATGGGGTCTGTGGTGACAGGTTGGACTTGATCTTTGAGGTCTCTTCCAACCTTGGTGATACTGTGATTCTGTGACCCAGTAAGGATGAAAAAAGGAAATATTTAACTTCTTTCTTCTTAAAATACACCTTGTGTGCAGTGCTGAGACTGAGAGGTTAGTATGGAATTAAAAAGCTGCAATAAAAATCATTGTTTCACAATCTCCTGATGAAAAAAAAAGTCTATTAACTGAATCTCAATTTTCTTTTATAGACAGCAGCTCAATATTGCCTCTGATCTAAGCTGGCCAGTTCTAAATGTTCTTTTAAATATGTTACCAAGAGAGAAGGGAGACTTATGTTTATGCATAGGCATCTTTTCTGGTAGGGAAAAAAGATGTTAGTCCCTGAAATGACAGACAGAGGAACATAGGATGAGCTGAACTGCATTCTGATCTTGTAGATACAAACTTCTTGTTGAGAGTCATTGGATGTAATGACAGATGAAGCAGAAATCTCCAGACATGAAAATGACTGTGCAACAATACTCTGCATTTGTACACATACGCTCATCCCAAATCCCTACCTGGGAGATACTGGCAGGGAAGTAACCTTCAAACATGCCACTCCAAGAATTGCACACTGCTGGCAGGTCTCCAGGGTGAATACAGGGGTTTTGGCAGGAGCCTCAGTGCACTTCTTGCTTTTCACAGGCTCAGAGGCTCACAGGATGTCAGGGGTTGGAAGGGACCTCCAAAAATCACCGAGTCCAAGCCCCCTGCCAGAGCAGGACCAGAGAATCCAGCACAGGTCACACAGGAACACATCCAGATGGGGCTGGAAAGTCTCCAGAGAAGGAGACACCACAACCTCCCTGGGGAGCCTGCTCCAGGGCTCTGTGACCCTCCCAGTACAGAAGTTCCTCATGGTGTTGAGGTGGAACCTCCTGCCTCTTTGTACTACTTCTTTGGTTTAGTTGATTAGGTGGTGTTGGATGATAGGTTGGACACGATGATCTTGAAGGTCTCTTCCAACCTGGTTTATTCTATTCTACTGATGCTTCTAATTCTCTACACATGAAATAATGCCCAGAGAAGTGCAGAAGTGCATCTGAAAACCAAATTACACTCTCAGTCTTTAATAAGAGGAATTATAAAAACGATTTTAAGAGCTAAGAGTCTAGCAAGAAAATTTGCTGTCAGATAAGACTTTCTTTGAAGTCTCAGTGCCTAGTTTGGAGCCTTAAAAATTAATTATGTAATAGGTCTGCAAATGCATAAGATTATGAATCTCTTCCAAGTTTACTTGAAAAAAAAAAAAATCAATCAATTGTAAACTGTTTTCAAGAGAAGCACAGTAAACAGAAAATCTTGAAAATGGACTTTTTTTATGCTACTCCTACCACTGATACTGCCCTATGACTTTAAAAATTCCTCTTTCATTTCTGCTTCATCTCTTGGATGTTTTTTTTATGATTAGTCACTATTCAAACTTGCAGCAGAGACTGAAAAATGTCACAGCTATTAGAAGGAGAAATACTGAGTAAGGAAGCCTGAAAAACTTATTCCTAGTCATACCATGAAAAATCAGAGCCAAAGTGGATAATATTAAGTCTTTCCTTTCATTCCTCTTTTAAAATCTTCCCCATAAAGTTACAATCCAGCTTTGCAGAACTACAGAATAATAAAATCCCAGAATGGTTTGTGTTGGAAGAGCTCTCTGAAGGTCTTCTACTCCAATCTCCCCTGCAGTCAGCAGGGATATCCCCAACTAGAGCAGGTTGCCCAGAGTCCTATCCAGCCTCACCCTGAGTATCGACAGGGATGGGTTCTCAATCACCTCCCTGGGCAGCTTGTGCCAGTGCTTCACCACCCTCATGATAAAAAACTTGTTCCTAACATCCAATCTAAATCTGCTCTCCTCTTGTTTGAAACCATTTCCCCTTGTCCTATCACTACAGGCCTTTGTCTTAGAATCACAGAATGGCTTGGGTTGGAAGGGACCTTAGAGATCATCTACTCCAACTACTCTGCCGTGGGCAGGGACACCTCACAACTACAAAGACAGTGAGGAGTACTGTTGGGGCACTTGGCTCATAAAGTAGGTGCAAGAAAGAGTGTTCATACAGAACTGCAGAAGTGGTCCTTATTTAGGAATCCCAAATTTCTGTCTGAGATTTCCTGGACAGAAGTCTACACATCTGTGTGCCACGTGTGCAGCGAGCTTACTGTATGAAGGATGCACAGAAGCTCATGCAGGGCCGACTCATGCCTACAAATGGGATTCATTCAGCACATGTGAGGGTACCACTGGCACCCTGCATGCAGAAGGAATTCAAGGTGTGCAGGAAACCTTACAAATACTGTGCATGTGCTGTACTGCTGCTCTGCATATGCACCATGGAAACATCTGGGACTGCTCTGGCTGAGCTGTGGAATATTCAGAGGAGTAGAAAAAGAGTAGGAAAAAAGTCTGAAGCACTTGAGATCACATCTGGAACAAATTCCCACCAGAGCTGGAGTAAAAGTGAAGAAACCCAGATTTACAGTAGCTCTACCAAGAGACAGAACTGGTTTTAGACATAAACCATGTGGGAAATTACCCAGGACAGCAGATTTACAGGGACAAGCTGAAAATAAAGACATCAGGGTCACCATTCTGGGCACATGCCTACACCAGCCTCACCATCTCCCTCACCTTCCAGAACCACTGTCCTGTCCTGGCTGTGCAAGTAAAACCAAATGCAGAGTAGTTAGCAGGAAACAAGTTGCTTGCACTCTGAGTTTGCAATATCATTTCACCAGCTCTGAGGTGGAAGACAGGAGAGGTGTTAAAGGTGACTGGCTCCCTTAGAAACAGGGAGGAAGGCAGAGCAGAGATTAGCTGGAAACTACCTGTACAGCTCCACTCTTTGTCTCTCTACCTCCCCATTACTGCTGTTGAAATTAGCAAAAAAGATGTGAACTTGCTTCCTGTGCACAGAAACAGAGCCATGACTGCCCACCACCACAGCCAGGAAATTAACTTGGTTTTGGTATCCTGAATCATTCAAGGAGAATGGTGCCTGACCAACCACTCCTAAATTGAGACCTCACAAATAATTTTCTCTGCATCCAAGTTTTTCCTGTATGGTAGAGAAATCTTGAACCAGCTGTGCTTACAGGGTTAGGTCAAGACTGATTGGCTGATTTTGGAATCACAGAATCATAGAACTGTCAATGTTGGAAGGGACCTCAAGGATCGTCCAGTTCCAACCCCCCTGCCATGGCCAGGGACACCTCAAACTACAGCAGGTTGCTCACAGCCACATCCAGCCTGGCTGCAAAAACCTCCAGGCATGAGGCTTCCACCACCTCCCTGGGCAACCTGTGCCAGGCTCTCACCACCCTCATGGGGAACAACTTCTTAACATGCAATCTGAATCTACCCATTTCTAGTTTTGCTCCATTCCCCCTAGTCCTATCACTCCCTGACACCCTCAAAAGTCCCTCCCCAGCTTCCTTGTAGCCCCCTTCAGATACTGGAAGGCCACAAGAAGGTCTCTTGGGAGCCTTCTCTTCTCCAGACTGAACAACTCCAACTCTCTCAGTCTGTCTCCATAGCAAAGGAGCTCCAGCCCTCTGCTCATCCTCATGGCCCTTCTCTGGACACCTTCCAGCACCTCCAGATCCTTCCTGTAATAGAGGCTCCAGAACTGGACCCAGTGCTCCAGGTGGGGTCTCAGCAGAGCAGAGTAGAGGGGGAGAACCACCTCCCTCAACCTGGTGGCCCTGAAGTGGAGCCCTGCTGTGATCGGCTTGGTTGTTTATAGGAGCAGTTATCTTCAGGCAAGAGGCAGTAACAAACACAAATCTGCAAATATTGTGAATGCAGAGAAACAGTCTATAGTGATATGGGCAGTGATACAGCAGTCCTGAGCATGTTAGCTTCAGCTGCAAATATTTGGCAATGAAAAGGTAATAAAGACTAATGAAGAAGAAACACAGTGTGCATGGAACAGTGCTTTATGAGACACTTCTCCAAGCCATTAAGAGACTTCCACAGATGCCAGAGCCCTTGCACGATCTTTATTGATCCAAGGGAGAGCCAGGAGGATGCTTAGGGGACTTGAGCATCTCCCCTATGAAGAGAGACTGAGAGCCCTGGGGCTGTTTAGTCTGGAGAAGAGAAGGCTGAAAGGGGATCTGATCAATGTCTATCAATAGCTGAGGGGTGGGTGTCAAGTGGAGGGGCCAAGCTCTTTTGGGTGGTGCACAGCAATAAGCCAAGGAACAACTGAGACAAACTTGACCAGAGAAGGTTTCAGCTCAACAGGAGAAGAAACTTCTTTACAGTGAAGGTCACAGAGCCCTGGAGCAGGCTGCCCAGAGAGGTTGTGGAGTATCCTCCTCTGGACACATTCCAAACCCACCTGGATGCATTCCTGTGCAGACTGCCCTGGGTGATGCTGCTTTGGCAGGGAGTGTGGACCTGATGATCTCTGGGGGTCCCTTTTAACCTCTAATGTTCTGTGATTCTGTGGTACTGTGATACTGCGTAACAACATAGTGTGCTAGTGCAGGTTGCAAAAGTAACTTCAGATAAGTCCCTCTGGACTCAGCTCTTAGCATCCTAAAAATAAAAGTGACCAGATCAGAGAAATAACCCTCAGGCATTTCATTGCTACTACTGGAATAATTTCTTGATCATACTAGAAAAAGTGCTCCTAAATAACAAGAGTTCAGTTGTCCTTTCTCATGAATGATCTATCATGGGATACTGCCCTAAACAGCCACCACATGAATCACAGAATCACAGAAACATTCAGGTTGGAAAAGACCCTTAGGATCACCAAGTCCAGCCCAGAACCCTACTCTAATGAGGTTTTTCTCCTTGCAGGTTCACCAACGTCATAACCACCAACAACTTGGCAATAGGTCACCAACATAGATTACTAACTCATCAAATGTAGTACTTGATCCATTCATTCTTTATCTTACTAATAGCCAATTATGGGTGACACACATTGCTTTTCTTCTGTATACAACAAGCCCCTGACCACATTTTCCCAGTGGTCCTGCTTGGCAGCTTCTAATGTCAGTCAACTGCTAATGACAGAGTTGAAATAATCAGATTAGAAGCATCTCTGATGTCTAGTGCCCTTCAGGGCATCTTTTTGATGTTGTTCCACTTCTGTTCCAAACAGTAAAAGGCCAGGAGATGTGATTGGATGTCAGGAACAAGTTCTTTCCTATGAGGGTGGTAGAACACTGGCACAGGTTGCCCAGGGAGGTGGTTGAGGCTCCTTCTCTGGAGATATTCAAGGTGAAGCTTGACAAGGTCCTGGGCAACCTGAACTAGTTGAGGATGTCCCTGCTGACTGCAGGGGGTTTGGACTGGATGACCTTTAGAGGTCCCTTCCAGCCTGGACCATTCTGTGATTCTATGATGCCCTATTTGAGCAGTCCAGCAGGTGCTGAATTGATTTTCTTTCTATTTATTTCCTTTTAGCATAGATAGTTTCTTAGAGCATCTTTTGATTCGTGTGTTTCAATCATCCTTTTATACATGCAAGAACAGAGAGTTTGATTTCTGGATTAGTTGTACATAATTTTTTACTTTAATTTCAAAAGGCTTGCAGCACCACAGGAAATACTTCAGGGTGACATATATATCACAGACGCTGGTTGTGCAGATTCAGGGATGTCAGACTCAGGAAACTTCCAAAGGGGCTGAGACAAACTGGGACAAAACCACCATTTCAGTGTGAGTCAGCTAAATGCCAAGGCACTCCCACCAAGCTTGGGCATCTGATTTCCCTTCTGGTGGAGAGATAATTTTAGACTGATGTGTCAAATTAATGCTTTCAGTGAGGAAAATGCTGTGTAAGAAGAAGACCTACATGAACTCCTAATATCCCTTAGAATGTTAAAAATTTGGTGTAAAATGGGGAAAACTACAGGCAAACCCACCCAGTGAGACAGGGATTTTACCTTTTCTTCTCATAAAAGTGACAACACAAATAAAGATGCTGACAAAAAAATAAAGGAAAACAGCAACCACAAAATAACCCCCAACAAAGCAGCTCTGGTATAGAGTCCCTTTCAAAGCGCTCCCACACAACCTTGACAGCACAGTTCATTCCTGATGAGCAAGTCAGATGTGACACACTTCGCTTTTTGCCTTTCTAAGCAGAGTCAAGCCCCAACCCTGGTCTGATGTCAATCAGCATGGCTCAGATGACTTCAAATTAATCATTCCAATACAATTAAAGATAACCACCAAAACTACCAAAAAAACTTCCATATATTTGCAGCTTACTAAGGATTTGACTCCAGGTTTGCAAGGACATGTAGAACACAACATTTAGCAGCTAACAAGGCCTTGACTCCAGGTTTGAAAGGACTTCCAGAACATAATATTTAGCAGCTTACCTCTAGCAGCAGCTCAACAGTTAGATGCAATAGTGCAATAGCAAGGACTTGTTTGCAATTTATGTCTCAAGTCTGATGTTTTGATTTAATTAGATGATCTTACAGGCAACCACCACCACCCCCCCACCCCCCCCCACCCCCCCACCCCACGTTCTGGATATTAACAGAATGGTCAGAAGTATTGCTTCAAGCCATTGCAAAAGAAACAGAAGTTCACAGGCTTCTCCTGATTCATTGCTACTCACCAGATATCTCCTCTAAGCATTGCTTGGCAGTCTTACTGAAGGACAAATCCAGTTTAGTAGGACTGGTGCAGGAGTCAGCAGGTGGTAAAGAGGAACTGTCGTTTTCTGAGAGGGTTCTGCAATCAGGCAAGAAGATTGGTTACTATTAGCCATCCTTCCTGTACTAATGGAACCAAATGTTACTGGTAGCTCCACCTAGAACTGTGTCACTCTATGGTGAAAATATCATGGCTGTCACATGCTTACTGCGTTAGCTTGACTCCAGCTAACACAAATTAGCAAGCAAGCAGGAAGTCCCAGTCTTTATTTTCAGGAGCAACTCAGAGTTAATCTCTGAAAATTCAGAGTTATTTTGTTCCCTCACTTTTTCCCAGCAAGGGGTGTCAAGTAGATACAGACAGAATCCATTTCAATTGCTTAAGTTATGTCCCTACACATATATAAGGGAAATGAAAACTTGTAATTGCTGAAATATTAAGTGAGAAAGGCCATGTGGGAAGAAGCTTATGCAAGCCTGGAATGGAAATCTGGCCCAGATATTTAAATCTATGTGCAGCTTCTTTTGATAATGCCCCTTATATAACTCTGGGGAAATGGGATAATGGAATTTTCCCCATTAACTTGCTAATAAAAAGCTCTTATTTCCTTTGATGGTATATTTCTGTGGACATCATTGATGAATTATATTGAGTACCCTTTGCTGAATACAGAACTGCTGAATTATCTTGAGTACGCTCTGCTGAATGCTGTTTGGCATTGCATAGTGATGAATTGCCAGAAATACATGAACACATGGGGTGCAATACAAAGTAGATCACACAGCCCCTGCAGCTTCTTAAGGAACAGCTGGGGGTCAGGAAGGAGGGGACAAGCTCTGCTCACTTGTACCCTGGGATAGGACAAGGGGCAATGGATAGAAACTCCAGCACAGGAGGTTCCACCTCAACATGAGGAGGAACTTCTTCACTGGGAGGGCCACAGAGTCCTGGAACAGGCTGCCCAGAGAGGTTGTGGAGTCTCCTTCTCTGGAGACTTTCAATTCCCATTTGGATGTGTTCCTGTGTGACCTACACTAGATTCTATGGTCCTGACTTGGCAGGGGGCTTGGATTTGATGATTTCCAGAGGTACCTTCCAACCCCTAGCATCCTGTGAGCCTGCAATAACCAAGAAGATACACTAAAAAAAAACCACTGTGAGAAGAGACACTTGCAAAGGTTTCCATTCCAAATGTTAAGAATCTGATGGGTGGGGTTAATTGCAGCACAAAATCCAGTTTCTGGGACATAAAATGGCATTAAATCCTAAGCCTTAAAGAATAGCAAAGTTCAAGTAACACTGATAATGTTTGATTTAATCAGCAGAAAGAAAATCGTGGAAACATAAACCAAATGCAAATATGATGTGGGCTTCTTAAATTTACAGGCAGTCTGAAATCACAGATCCAAGAAGCATGAAATGCCATACTTGTATCATGCCTGAAACTTCAAAGTCTGAATGTAACTTGAAAAGTGATTTGCCATCGAAACAAATGCCAAAGAACCCTGCTATCCTGACTTCACTCATCATTGTTCTCTTTCACTTGGTAAAAAACACCAATGATTCTGACTATCTGAGGCAACAGCAGAAACCCCACAGAGGACTATGGATTTTTCAGCAGCTGAAGTTCTGCTTACTAGAGAAAGCTGTTTGTTTATTGTGGTAGTGATGGGCCAAGAAGCACCTGCCCAGCCCTTGAGCAGATGTGATGGAGGTAGCTGAGGTTCTTAATAGCTCTTCTCTCACCAGGTCTCCCTGGGTTGCCAGATGCCAGCATTTCCACAGCAGCCCTGCCTTTTGGCACACGATCATGGAATAACAGAATTGTTTCAGTTGGAAAAGACCTCTAAGACCATTGAGTCCAGGTGTTTACCTAAGACCATGATGACCATTAAACCATGTCCTCAACAGCCATGTCTACATGTTTCTTCCAAGACCTCCAGGGATGGTGACTTTGCCACCTCCCTGGACAACCTATTCCAATGTTGAATCATTCTTTCAGGAAAGATTTTTTTCCTAATATCCAATCTAAACCTCCCCTGGCATAACTTGAAGCCATTTCTTCTCACTATGTCACTTGGCACTAGGGAGAAGAGACTGATCCTCACCTCATTACAATCTTCTTTGAGGCAGTGAGGTTTCCCCTCCACCTCCTTTTCTCCAGACTGAACAATCCCAGTTCCCTCAGCTGCTCCTCATGGCACATGTTTTCCAGGTCCTTCACCAGCTTTCTCACCCTTCTTTGGACATGCTCCAGCACCTCAATGTCTTTCTTGAAGTGAGAGGCCTAAGACTGATCACAGTGTTCAAGGTGCAGTCTCACCAATGCTGATTACAGAGGCACAACTGCTTTCCTACTCCTCCTGTCCACACTCTTGATGATAAGACTCGGCTTCCTTCTGGAGCCGAGCTTAACCCACATGGCCTGAGAATGGTCTAGGGGTGAAAGACTGCCAAGGAAAATCACAGAATGTTAGGGGCTGGAAGGGACCTCAAAAGCTCATCCAGTCCAATCCCCCTGCCAGAGCAGGAGCACCTAGAGTAGAGGACACAGGAACACATCCAGGTAGGGCTTGAGTATCTCCAGAGAGGGAGACTCCACAAGCCCCCTGGGCAGCCTCTTCCAGGGTTCTGTCACCCTCACAGGGGGAAAAAAAATCTTCCTCCTGTTTCCATGGAACTTCCTCTGCCTCAGCTTCCACCACTGCCCCTTGTGCTGGCATTGGGCACCACCCAGCAGAGCCTGGCTCCAGCCTCTGGGCATTCACCCTGAACATCTTTATCAACATGAAGGAGGTCACCTCTCAGGCTGCTCCTCTCCAAGCTACAGAGCCCTCAGCTCCCTCAGGCTCTCCTCATAAGGAAGATCTCCCACTCCCCTAATCATCTTTGTGGCTCTGTGTTGGACTCTTTCAAGCAGCTCCCTGAGGTCCTTCCTGAACTGAGGGGCCCAGAACTGGACACAATACTCCAGATGTGGCCTCAGCAGGGCAGAGTAGAGGGGGAGGAGAACCTCTCTCAACCTACTGACCACAGCCCAGGACACCATCTGCCTTCTTGGCCACAAGAGCACATTGCTGTAGGGGTCTCAGCTCTTGGGGAACAAGGAACTCCCTGTGTAAAACTTATGCCTGAAACTTCAAGCTGCTTTGCTCTAGGCCTGTCATACTTTGTGATACATTGGAGCAGGCATGTAGATGCTGCTGCTTGCCTTGGCCTACACACTCTAATTAAAAAAAAAAAAAATCAAATAAAAAAATCAAGGTGAAACAGAGAGATTTGCCTTTCCCAATACTTCTGGGTTTTTTTCACTTGATTCTGTGGGATATATTAACCCTATGATTTATTCAAGTGATCTCTCCAGGACTGCAGTGAGGCTGGGGAGGGGTCTGGAGCACAGCCCTGTGAGGAGAGGCTGAGGGAGCTGGGGTTGTTTAGCCTGGAGAAGAGGAGACTCAGGGGAGACCTCATTGCTCTCTACAACTCTCTGAAGGGAGGTTGTAGCCAGGTGGGGGTTGGCCTCTTCTCCCAGGCAACCAGCACCAGAGCAAGAGGACACAGTCTCAAGCTGTCCCAGGGGAGGTTTAGGCTGGAGATGAGGAAGAAATTCTTCCCAGAAAGAGGAATTGGCCATTGGAATGTGCTGCCCAGGGAGGTGGCAGAGTCACCATCACTGGAGGTGTTTAGGAAGAGACTTGATCGGGTTCTTGGTGCCATGGTTTAGTTGATTAGATGGTGTTGGGTGATTGTTTGGATTTTATGAATTCAAAAGTCTCTTCCAACCTGGTTAATTCTATCCTATCCTATCCTATCCTATCCTATCCTATCCTATCCTATCCTATCCTATCCTATCCTATCCTATCCTATCCTATCCTATCCCATCCCATCCCATCCCATCCCATCCCATGCTTCTATATTCTATTCTATAACTCATTCATCCACAATGCTACTCTAGCAGCTAGTAAGTGCACCTGGAAATTCTGTGTACAAACTGTGGTGACTGTTCACAAAACACCTATATTTAAGAGCAAGAAAACATAAACACAGTGTCCCAGCTCCTTGCACAGTTCCACTTGCCATATGTACACAAAAATAAGCATGCTGACTGTGGAAATTTGAATATTTTATCCTCAGCTGTATTACTATGCTTCCAATGAAATCATTGCCTACCACTGCAAAACCTTTGAGAGTTGTAAGGGATGTGGTTACTGTGTATTTGTGGGGTCAGATTCTGCTCTCAGTTTGGGAGCTACACATTGAAGCAACCTCATCAAAGTCAGTCAATTACTCTGGGTTTCTGGCATTTTGAGCTCAGACCTCAGCTCTGAGAATTCTATTTTCATGTGAGATTTAACTTCAAATACAGTCTCCTCTGCTGTTTGTTTGAAGCAAACCAGATGCTTATTAATACCAAATTTTGCTGGATGATGCCTGCTTCTGTGGCCTTTTAAAATTCAAAATGCATTTTGCTTTATGATGAAGCTTAAAAGGACAAGAAGATATCTCCCTCCTGCACTGAGATGTCCTCAGCATGCGGCAAAACTGCCATTAAATAGCACATGCAGTAAGGAAAATCACAGCTTGATGTTCTCTCTCCTCATACACACACTCTCAACACACATAGGCCACCTTATGTACCATGCTGCAAATCATCTGCATCCTGAGACATGAATATTAAGTGATACATTTAATTGAAACTCAAGAGCCTACTCACTGCACATTACAATAAATATAACCTATGTTATGCCTTTCATAGAATCATAGAATTGTCAGTGTTGGAAGGGACCTCAAGGATCAGCCAGATCCCACCCCCCCTGCCATGGGCAGGGACACCTCACACTACAGCAGGTTGCTCACAGCCACCTCCAGTCTGCCCTTCAAAACCTCCAGGCATGAGGCTTCCACCACCTCCCTGGGCAACCTGTGCCAGTCTCTCACCACCCTCATGGGGAAGAACGTCTTCCTAACATCCAATCTCAATCTACCCACTTCTAGTTTTGCTCCATTCCCCCTAGTCCTATCACTCCCTGACACCCTAAAAAGTCCCTCCCCAGCTTCCTCCCCCTTCAGATACTGCAAGGCCACAAGAAGGTCTCCTGGGAGCCTTCTCCTCTCCAGACTGAACAGCCCCAACTCTCGCAGTCTGTCTCCACAGCAGAGAATCTCCAGCCCTCTGCTCATCCTTGCGGCCCTTCTCTGGACACCTTCCAGCACCTCCAGATCCTTCCTGGAACAGAGGCTCCAGAACTGGACCCAGTGCTCCAGGTGGGGTCTCAGCAGAGTGGAGTAGAGGGGGAGAATCACTCAGGTCTGAATCTACTCACACCTATCATTACCTGACACCCTAAAAAGTCCCTCATCAGCTTTCTTCCCCTCCCCGCCCCCCCTTACTCCCCCCAGTTTTCTGAACTGCTTTTGTTCAGGACTGATTAAACAGTTTATCCTTCACCCAGACTGGTTTTGAAGCCATTCACTAGTTGTGAGTAAAGATTCATAGCATATAGACCCTTAGAGCCTACACCAGCACCTCTTTAATCTTCAGCCAACACTATCTGGAGTAGTGCTCACTCACAAAACCTGCCAGTATACTTTGCTCAATAATGCATTCCTCACTTTATCAGATGTTAAATTTACCCAAAACTGCAGCAAAGCCCTCCAGCAGTTGCCATCTGAAATCATTGCTCAAACCAGCCTGCCAGTTTTTCGACACTGACTCTGTCTTCTGAGATGTGCCACAATGAAATCTCACATTCTCCTCAGCCACTCTATCAAATAGCAAAATAAATTCTGACAAAGGTCAGTGCACTTAACTGTACCTTCATCTATTCCAGAGCCCTGGCCATCTAAGGGGTTTATATCACTTCCAAATATCAGCTGCCTCCATGGAGTTAATCCATAGCTAGTTCATGGATAAAACTAAACATGACTGAAGAAGTTCTGCATGGGACAGCAATGTGCCCTTGGGGCCAGGAAGGCCAATGGGATCCTGGGTGCATTAAGAAGAGTGTGTCCAGCAGATCAAGGGAGGTTCTCCTCCCCCTCTACTCTGCCCTGGTGAGACCTCACCTGGAATATTGCATCCAGTTCTGGGCTCCCCAGTTCAGGAGGGACAGGGATCTGCTGGACAGAGTCCAATGGAGGGCTACCAGGATGATTACGGGACTGGAGCACTGTCTGGGGAGGAGAGCCTGAGAACCCTGGGGCAGTTCAGTATGGAGAGGAGAAGGCTGAGAGGGGATTTAATCAGTGTTTATCAATATCGGAGGGCTGGGGGTCAGGAGGAAGGGGACAGACTCCTGTCCTCCTTTCACCCTGTGATAGGACAAGGCGCAGTTGATGGAAACTCCAGCACAGGAGGTTCCACCTCAACATGAGGAGGAACTTCTTCATTGGGAGAGTCACAGAGCACTGGAACAGGCTGCCCAGAGAGGTTGTGGAGTCTCCTTCTCTGGATACTTTCCAGCCCTGTCTGGATGTGCTCCTGTGTGACCTGTGCTGGATTCTCTGGTCCTGCTCTAGCAGGGGGCTTGGAATCAATGATCTCTGGTGGTCCCTTCCAACCCCTAACACCCTGTGATCCTGTGATGAAAAGTACCTGAAAAAAACAACCGTTTCTCTTTGCAAAGATTTTGAAATAGTTTTGACTACTTGCAGAAGTTTGTGTGTGGCTTTCCCTCAAAAATCCCACTAGTGCTGTCACACACATCAGCAATCTATTCTAGGGCTTTTTTTTTTATTTTTAAGAGGATAACATATTTTAAATGAATATTCTTGAATATCAGCAAATAAATGCTGAGGTTCTTCGACTGAGAACAGGAATATTCACACTCGAAACCTGACTCAGCCATGACCTTTCAAAAGTACCATCGTATCACAGAATCACCAAGGTTGGAAGAGACCTCAAGGATCATCGAGTCCAACCTGTCACCACAGACCTCATGACTAGACCATGGCACCAAGTGCCACGTCCAATCCCCTCTTGAACACCTCCAGGGATGGTGACTCCACCACCTCCCTGGGCAGCACATTCCAATGGCGAACAACTCTCTCAGTGAAGAACTTTCTCCTCACCTCCAGCCTAAACTTCCCCTGGCACAGCTTGAGACTGTGTCCTCTTGTTCTGGTGCTGGTTGCTAGAGAGAAGAGACCAACCCCTTCCTGGCTACAACCACCCTTCAGGTAGTTGCAGAGAGCAAGAAGGTTTCCCCTCAGCATCCTCTTCTCCAGGCTAAACAATCCCAGCTCCCTCAGCCTCTCCTCACAGAGCTGTGCTCAAGGCCTCTCCCCAGCCTTGTTGCCTTTCTCTGGACACATTCAAGTGTCTCAATGTCCTTCTTAAACTGAGGGGCCCAGAACTGGACACAGGACTCAAGGTGTGGCCTAACCAGTGCAGAGTACAGGGGCACAATGACTTCCCTGCTCCTGCTGGCCCCACTATTCCTAATGCAGGCCAGGATGCCATTGGCCTTCCTGGCCACCTGGGCACACTGCTGGCTCATGTTTAGGTGGCTGTCAATCAGCACCCCCAGGTCCCTCTCTGTTTGGGAGCTCTCCAGCCACTCTGACCCCAGCCTGTAGCTCTGCATGGGATTGCTGTGGCCAAAGTGCAGCACCTGGCACTTGGATTTGTTGAAAGCCCTCCTGTTGGACTCTGCCCATCTGTCTAGTTGGTCAAGGTCCCTCTGCAGAGCCCTTCTGCCCTCTAACTGACCAACAACTGCTCCCAACTTGGTGTCATCTGCAAATTTGATGACAACTGATCAGTTCCCTCATCCAGATCATCAATGAAAGTGGCACTGGGAAGGTGCTGTGTGATTTGTATTTCTAACCAAAACATCCTGGATTTTAAATGGCAAATATTTACAGTGGATTGCTTTGATGCATGGTAGAGACTTGGAGTACCTTGGAAGAAATTAATTGCAACATTAATTTTAAAACAATGTGAGGAAAAAATGTGAATAGTGTGAATGATCGGGGGCTGGATGCACTGTCAGCAGAGCCAGAGGGGTTATTCTGCTACTTTGCTCTGCTGAGACTTCACCTAGAGTACTGTGTGCAGGTCTGGAGCCCTCAATACAGGAAGGACATGGAGCTGATGGATCAGGTCCAGAGAAGGGCCATGAAAATTATCATGGGGTTGGAGCAGCTCTGCTACAAGGACAGGCTGAAGGGAGCTGGGGGTGTTCAGCTTGGAGAAGAAGAGGATCCAGGGAGACCTAACAGCAGCCTGTTAGTACCTGAAGGGGGCTACAGGAAGAATGAAGAGAGACTGTTTGCAAAGGCCTGCAGGGACAGGACCAGGGGCAATGGCTTCAGACTGGAGAAAAGCAGATTTAGATTGGATGTGAGGAAAAAGTTCTTTCCTATGAGGGTGGTGGAAGACTGGCACAGGTTGCCCAGGGAGGTGGTTGAGGCTTCTTCCCCGGAGATCTTCAAGGTGAGGCTGGAGGAGGACCTGGGCAGCCTGCTGACTGTGGGGAGGTTGGACTGGATGAACTTTGGAGGTCCCTTCCAGCCTGGAGCATTCTATGATTCTGTGACAACAGTGTGATCCACCCTTCCTTTACCTGTTTTAGGTCTCTTTTCTGCATTGTCACACGACCCAAATTTCCCTCCAGGATCTTACCTATATATGAAAGGAGCTACTGTGGCAGTGTTGGGGTGACTGTATTGCTGTTGCTGAGGAAGGTGGACAGCACCATTCCCTGTGCCTTGGCCACTGCTCGCAGACATCGAGGCTGGCAGGGGTGCGGAGGACCCTGTGGGGGCAGCTGCACTTGGTTCCTTCCCTTCAGAAGAAGCAAGAGCAGAGGAAGGAGAAGCCTTCTCATTAAGCTGAGATTTTGGTGTCGACTGGGACTGGTTTCCTTTTGTAGTCCTCAATTTGTCAAGCTCCTTGCTCCCCGTGCACCCCGAAGAAGCGCTCTGCTTTGCTGTCGGCACCTTCGAGCCAGGTTTGGGGATCCCACTAGAAGATGGAATTAAGCTTTCCTTCTTGGCTGCTGCTGTCTTGTTTCCTTTTGGGATTAAGCTTGCAATTTTTGAGCTCTTTTTTGTAGATGCCTCAGTGACCTGGTCCTTCTCTTCCTTGACTGTTTTCTCAGTGCAAACTTTGGTTTTGTCCCTGTTCTTTTCCTCTTTGTCCTTTGGCTGTAGCAAAGACTTTTTATTGCTGAGATTTTTGCTTCCAGCTTTTGGAGGGGCTAACTTGGGTGACACTTTAGGACTGCTACTGGTGGAGCCGCCACTGTTGACTCCACTGCTCAACACCTCCATCTCCCCACACTCTGAGAAGGTATCATCCTCTCTCCCACTGTCACTGGGTCCTGAGCTCAGCGACAAAGGAGGCCTCAGAGCAGTCCTAGCATTAACCAGCTTGAATTTTTCCAGCATGGATTTTTGTCCAGATGAAGGGGGCTTGATGCCTTCAGAAGGGGGTGGCTTGAGCCTCTCTGAAGATGGAGTTGGGGAGGTTGCCGGACTTGGCTGTTTCACAGACAGCATGGTGGAGGTTGCGCTGTGTTTGACATTCATGGATTTGCTGCGCCAAGGCTTGCTGGCACTTGGAGAGGGTATGGCAGAGACCTGCTGCTGCCCAGTGCTGGTGGGATGCTGCACATTTCCATTCATGCCTGCAGATGGGTGAGGGCCTTTAGGTGAATCTGCTAAAAAAAAGAGGAAGAATCATAATCAGAATCACAGAATCAAGCAGGTTGGAAGAGACTTCCAGTATCATCAAGTCCAACCAATCACCCAACCTTGTCTAATCAAATAATCCATGGCACTAAGTGCCTCATCCAGGCTTTGCTTAAACACCTCCAGGGATGGTAACTCCACCACCTCCCTGGGCAGCACATTCCAATGGCCAATCTCTCTTGCTGGGCAGAGTTTCTTCCTACCATCCAGGCTAAACCTCCCCTGGCACAGCTTGAGACTGTGTCCTCTTGTTCTGGTGCTGGTTGCCTGGGAGAAGAGACCAACCCCCACCCGGCTACAACCTCCCTTCAGGGAGTTGTAGAGAGCAATAAGGTCTCCCCTGAGCCTCCTCTTCTCCAGGCTAAGCAACCCCAACTCCCCCAGCCTCTCCTTACAGGGCTGTGCTCCAGTATCAGTATCACTAAGGTTGGAAGAGACCTCAAAGATCATCAAGTCCAAACTGTCACCACAGACCTCATGACTAGAGTAGGGAGGACACTACTGCCCACCGCAGGCTTGAACTCACGACCTTCCCATTAAGGGTCTTATGCACTACCAACTGAGCCACATCTGCCTGTCAGACCCCCCCCAGCCTTGCTGCCCTTCTCTGGACACGTTCAAGATTCTCAATGTCCTTCTTAAACTGAGGACACAGAACTCAAGGTGTGGCCTAAGCAGTTCTGAGTCCAGGGCAGAATGACTTTCCTGCTCCTGCTGGCCACACCATTGCTGATCCAGTTAATTCTCCCATCTCCTGCTTGAAGCTGATACCATATTCTTCTGGGTTACATGTGATTTACAATAAACACAATTCACATCTGCACAGAACATGAAAAGAGAGAGAGATTTGGGTTTTCCCCTCCTGCATCAAAGGCCTACTCTACTCCCCCTTCCTGTCCAGCAAAGCCTATTTAAAGGGGGCCAATTTTTTGGTTTGCTCTCTTTCCTCTTGCTTTGCCCGATGGACATCAGGTCTCTGCTGCTCCTGTTTCCTGAGCTACCACATGGCTTGCCTCCATGCTGCATCTGCACTTCTAAATAACTGAATCTAATGCCAGCTGGGCCTGGCTTTGTATATTTTTCTATTTACCTTTCTCCTTATACCTTTGTAACGTTCCCTGTTACTCAAATGCTATAGATATTTTGTTTAAAATCGCCTTTTTTACTTCCAAACCAATTCCAGACCATTTATTTCATGATTTCTACCCCTCCTTTCTCCTGCCTTATTTGCTTTCACCTTACCTCAAAAAAAGGGAGAGGGGAAGGCAATCTAAATCTATTCCATTTGGGCTTTTGGAGTGCTTGGTGTGTTGTGTACACACATGAAGCCACGTGAAGCCATGCCTTGGAGACTTTCATGTCTGAATGAAAGAGTAGATGAAGACACTGAAGACATTTGTCTAATCAACACAGTCTGAAGTAATGTATCAGTCTAATCTTTGTAGTCCCAGCCCTAAAGTCCTAGTATGGATTAAACTAGCCACCTGTAAGTTTGAAGGCCATTAATACACACAGAAAAGGAAGGGCTGTGATCATTCTGAAAGGGGAGCTGTTTTTTTCTTTAAGAAACACAATGCAAACATAGCAAAATGTCCTTCCCTCAATAGCACTAAGAAGACCTGGTTAAGAATCATAGAATTGTCAGGGACTGCAAAGCTCATCCGGTTCCAAGCCCCCTGCCATGGGCAGGGACACCTCACACTACAGCAGGTTGCTCACAGCCACATCCAGCCTGGCTGAAAAAACCTCCAGGCATGAGGCTTCCGCCACCTCCCTGGGCAACCTGTGCCAGTCTCTCACCACCCTCAATAGACACAAAGCAAAACATTGGGGCAAAAACAGCCTAGCCCCAGATTTCTTTTTCCTTTAGGTGTATTTTCATGGGAGAGTCAAAATGATGCTTGTGTTTCTGGGCTAGCCCTCTCCTGGCAGGAGTTGCAGCCATTCCTAAGCATCTTGAAACAGGTCCCTTTCTGAGACTAATAGACAGAAAGCAAAACATGGGGGGGTAAAATCTGAACGAGAGATTCATGACACACGTGTAACAGCTTTGAGTTGCTTGACACTCTTAAACTGGACCCCAGTTTAAGGGTCAGTCCAGCTCCACCTTCAATAGATGCTGCATAACTCCATCTGCCCAGAACATTTTATGTGTGCTCCTCAGCCTGAGATGCAGACCTCACAGTGCTAGGTGAACTCAGTCCACCTTCACAGAAGTTTCCAAGCAACTCTGCTCTGTCCAGTTACTGGGCAAGAAAATGTTAACTGGCAAGAATTCCCTGAGAGCATTTTGGAGGACAGGTTTGATTATGGTTTAATGCCCAGGATCCAGGTTGCACCATGCACATGAAGAGCCTTGGTGGGCAGCTGCAGAGCTGATCCCTCCTTTGCACCCAAGGGAAGAACTGTGGCTGGGTCCTAGGTGTTCTGTGCTGAGCTTCAGATCCTGGAAGACAGCCTGGGGCCAACAACAGCTGCTGGAAATCACTGCAGCCCTCAGGCTTCCTTGATATTCAACAAATCCAAATGCCTGGTCTTCCACTTTGGCCACAACAACCCCATGCAGAGCTACAGCCTGGGGTCAGAGTGGCTGGAGAGCTGCCAAACAGAGAGGGACCTGGGGGTGCTGATTGACAGCCACCCAAACATGAGCCAGCAGTGTGCCCAGGTGGCCAAGAAGGCCAATGGCATCCTGGCCTGCATTAGGAATAGTGTGGCCAACAGGAGCAGGGAAGTCATTGTGCCCCTGGACTCTGCACTGGTTAGGCCACACCTTGAGTCCTGTATCCAGTTCTGGGCCCCTCAGTTTAAGAAGGACATTGAGACACTTGAACGTGTCCAGAGAAGGGCAACAAGGCTGGGGAGAGGCCTTGAGCACAGCCCTATGAGGAGAGGCTGAGGGAGCTGAGATTGTTTAGCCTGGAGAAGAGGATGCTCAGGGGAGACCTCATTGCTCTCTACAACTACCTGAAAGGTTGTTGTAGCCAGGAAGGGGTTGGTCTCTTCTCTCAAGCAACCAGCACCAGAACGAGAGGACACAGTCTCAAGCTGCACCAGGGGAAGTTTAGGCTGGAGGTGAGGAGAAAGTTCTTCACTGAGAGAGTCATTTGTCATTGGAATGTGCTGCCCAGGGAAGTGGTGGAGTCCCCATCCCTGGAAGTGTTCAAGAGGGGATTGGATGTGGCACTTGGTGCCATGGTCTAGTCATGAGGTCTGTGGTGACAGGTTGGACTCGATGATCTTTGAGGTCTCTTCCAACCTTGGTGATATATGCCAGGCATCACCTCCCATGTCTGGTAGCCCAGCACTGAGTGTGCACAAAGACCCTCTTGCACACATGGTGTCTTGCACTAGGCTTGCATTAATTCCACAAGAAGATTTGGCTCTGTAGCCCTCCCAAGAGTTTTGCAGAGCAGTTCACCATAAGCACATACAAAGCCAATGCAGAATACATGTAGCAGTGTGTGAGCAGGGGGAGGCCACTACATTGTAGAATTAATTCCTCTACATTTGTATGGCTTCAGGCTATTAGTTTTACTACAAAAGAAAAGAAAGGGGGGGGGGGGGAAAGCTCCACTGACAGCTTGTCCTGCTACATCTATAATCATAGTGCCTGCAAGGAATGTGGACTCCATGCTCTCAACGAAAAAAAAGGTAAACAAGTTAAGAGCCTATCTGTATGTTTAAAGAGATGGAATAAGATTTTATTTCCTCTTGATTCCAAGTGCACTACTTGAAGCTGCACATCATTGATCACTCTCAGCAGGCTCAGCTGGACATAGTTTTACCTGTTGATTACATGAGATCTGTCCCCACCTTGTGGTGGTTTTGATACAGAGAGATTCACAGCATCACAGAATTAGCCAGGTTGGAAAAGCCCTTTGAGATCAAGCCCAACCTATCAACCAGCACCATCTAATCGACTAAACCGTGGCACTGAGTGCCTCATCCAGTCTCCTCTTAAACACCTCCAGAGATGGTGACTCCACCACCTCCTTGGGCAGCACATTCCAATGGCCAATCTCTCTTTCTGTGATTCTGGGAAGAATTCCTTATCATAGACTAAATAAGGTTGGAAAAGACCTCAAAGATCATCAAGTCCAACCTGTCACCCAAGACCATGCCTACTAGACCATGCCCAAACTTCTCCTGGTGCAGCTTGAGACATTTTTGCTGTCTACAACTCCCTGAGGGGAGGTTGTAGCCAGGTGGGGGTTGGTCTCTTCTCCCAGGCAACCAGCATCAGCACAAGAGGACACAGTCTCAAGCTGCACCAGGGGAGGTTTAGGCTGGAGGTGACATGACATGACCTGAAAAACAGTTCTGTGAAACTCATCCATAAGCTGCAAGGTCTAGCAAAACCCCCACAAAATCAACCATCCAACTCAGCCACAGATGAGTTTCAGCACATGGTATGTTTATTTTTGTTGGTGCATTCTGTGCTCAGGACTTAACTACAGCTACAGTGTAGTAGCTACCTGCGTGGCAGCAACGGGTTGACTCTGTGGGTGAAATAAGGGCTGTACTCAGTCAAGAGTAAACCGACAACCATCCAGAGAGCTACTGCACTATTACCTAAGCAAAGTAGCTAACATTCATGACATGCAAAATCAAGAAATACTAAATAAGAAGCTCAATATGAGCCAGCAAGGTATGCTTGCAGCCCAGAAAGCAACCCTATCCCTGGCTGCATCAAAAGAAGTGTGGCCAGCAGGTTCAGGGAGGTGACTATAGAAATAGGTAGATGCAGATTGGATGTCAGGAAGAAGTTGTTCCCCATGAGGGTGGTAAGAGACTGGCACAGGTTGCCCAGGGACGTGGCGGAAGCCTCATGCCTGGAGGTTTTTTCAGCCAGGCTGGATGTGGCTGTGAGCAACCTGCTGTAGTGTGAGGTGTCCCTGGCCATGGCAGGGGGGTTGGAACTGGCTGATCCTTGAGGTCCCTTCCAACCCTGACAATTCTATGATTCTCTCCATCTACTTCATGACCTGCAAGATGTCACATGGAGTAATGTGTCCAGCTCTGGAGTCCCCAGTAGGAAAAGGACATGGAATTGCAGGAGTGGGTCCAGAGGAGGGCAGTGAAGATGACCAGAAGGCTGGAGCACCTCTTCTATAAAAACAGGCTGGGAGAGTTGGGGTGCTCAGCCTGGAGAAGGAGGCTCCATGGAGATCTTAGAGAAACTTTCTAGTATGTGAAGAGGGCCTGCAGGATAGCTGAGGAGGCAGTCTTCAGAGAGGCATGTAGTGATAGGATGAGGACTAATGGGCTTCAAACTGGAAGAAGCTAGATTAGGCATTAGGAAGAAATTCACAATGAGGTGGTGAGGCACTGTAACAAGCTGTCCAGAGAAGTTGTGGAGGCTCCAACCTTGAATGTGTACAAAACCTTGTTGGATGTGGCCTCAAGCAACTTTGTCTAATAGAAAGTTTCCCTGCCTGATGCAGGAGCTTGGAACCAGATGACTTTTAAGGTCTCTTCCAACCCAAACCACCCAATGATGCTATAAATAAAAGGCCTATGTCACATGGTACTTTGGAAGATCTTCAGGTCTTCTTTAACTCTGTGACTACATATCCATTCCCCACTGTGACTGAGATGGAAACAGTGTTGTGCAAGAATAGATTTCAATGTTACAGATAATTGACTTTTAAACAAGCCATATGCTGTGCATCGTTTCTGAGCTCTCTTATAGCACATACAGAACTGTGTAGAGCAGAGGAAAATGTACCAAAAATCACAGAAGGTTAGGGGCTGGAAGGGACCTCGAAAGATCGTCCAGTCCAACCCCCTGCCAGAGCAGGGTCACCTAGCGCAGGTCACACAGGAACACATCCAGGCAGGGCTTGAATATCTCCTGAGAGGGAGACTCCACAACCCCCTTGGGCAGCCTCTTCCAGGGTTCTGTCACCCTCACAGGGAAAAAATTCTTCCTCCTGTTTCCATGGAACTTCCTCTGCCTCAGCTTCCACCACTGCCCCTTGTGCTGGCACTGGGCATCACCCAGCAGAGCCTGGCTCCAGCCTCTGGGCACTCACCCTGAACATCTTTATCAACAAGGAGGTCACCTCTCAGGCTCCTCCTCTCCAAGCTACAGAGCCCTCAGCTCCCGCAGGCTCTCCTCATAAGGAAGATCTTCCACTGCCTTCATCATCCTTGTGGCCCTGTGTTGGACTCTCTCAAGAAGTTCCCTGAGGTCCTTCCTGAATTGAGGGGCCCAGAATTGGACACAATACTCCAGATGCAGCCTCACCAGGGCAGAGTAGATGTCCTGTCCTTGAAGGGGTCTGGAAGCCCCAACTTCTAATGACTATTTACCTCTTTTCCCACCAAAGTTTATGCAGCCATAATGCAGAGTTCCAAGCTATTTACTATAGAACCTATATCTCATAAATTAAAATGTGTGGACTGCATATCCATTCAGTGGTGACTGTTAAGAGTTTTCTTACTGCAAGCATAGAATCATAGAACTGGTAGGGTTGGAAGGGACCTCAAGGATCAGCCAGTTCCAACCCCCCTGCCATGGCCAGGGACACCTCACACTACAGCAGGTTGCTCACAGCTACATCCAGCCTGCCCTTCAAAACCTCCACGCGTGAGGCTTCCACCACCTCCCTGGGCAACCTGTGCCAGTCTCTCACAAACCTCGTGAGGAAGAACTTCTTCCTAACATCCAATCTCAATCTACCCATTTCTAGTTTTGCTCCATCCCCCCCACTCCTATCACTCCTTGACATCCTCAAAAGTCCCTCCCCAGCTTCCTTGTAGCCCCCTTCAGATACTGGAAGGCCACAAGAAGGTCTCCTGGGAGCCTTTTCTTCTCCAGACTGAATAGTCCCAACTTATTAAAGTTTGAAACAGGAGGATTATTATGTGCCACACTGTTAGGAAAAAGAAGTTTTTCAACTCACAGTGATACTTTTTATGGTTTGGTTTGGTTTCCAAGGGGTGTTTCGTATTACTGATACTATTGTGAGGGTTGAAGCCTGCTTCTAAACAAATTATTCACACACTCAGCTTGCAGAACATTCTCAAATACTGGCAAAAAAATAATACTCAGAAGACTACTGGGCATTTTAAGTGTAATATTAAAAGGTTAGCCAATATAACAATCAGGGTTTTTTTACATAGCATGGTTCAGTTGTTTTCCTCTGCAGGCAGAGAAGTAGCATGGTGAAGTCACAGAAAACTTCTTGTGCATTCTTTTAGGGTATTACAACTAGTACCACTTCAGTGTCCTTGCATTCATAGCAGTTACTTCCTCTAATAAATACATTAAAACAAACAAACTTGCATTTGGTTTATATTTTCATGTAGAAATCAGTCTCCTTTCATCCATTCCTCTGTTTTGAAAACAAGGTAAAAGAGCAGACAGAACCATCTCAGATATAGGACTCTGTAGATAGGCAACATTACATTTGCTCTCTCCTGTAAAATGAATTCAATGATTATATACACAAAAAGAAAGAGAGACTTCTCCTCCTCTAAGTGATGACTTGACTAAAAATCTCATCAAGGTTCTCATTCTCTTCTATAAAGAAATGGGAAAGTAAAGAGATCCATCGTGCAAAAACCCACATCAATCTGCATCGCAACGCAAACCTCAGCAGCCAAGCCACAGTTAATAATCTCACCTTGAATCATTTCACTCTCACATATCTCAACTT
Source organism: Melanerpes formicivorus (assembly GCF_026170545.1). Lineage (NCBI taxonomy): Eukaryota > Metazoa > Chordata > Aves > Piciformes > Picidae > Melanerpes > Melanerpes formicivorus. The sequence continues at coordinate 2,459,397 of NW_027142416.1, forward strand.
ATGTCAGCATGATGAAGCAATTCTAAGACCTAAACTCCTGTACATACCTTCACCCAAGCAGCCACATCTCCTATTTCACAACTCATGGCATTTGTGAACCATACAGTGCCTGCGCAGCTTTCACTCTGATCTGTCTAGCTCTAGCCTGGATGCCTTGCTACAATCGAGTCCCTGGCAAACTAAATCCTACTTCAGAAGTATCTGAAACATTCAAGCCTGACAGCAGAAATACAGAAATCACTATTGAAAAGATGGCTTTATAACTTCAGAGACAGCTAGGGGCAAAAGTGTGTTCATCAGAATTTCATAGAAAAGTCCTGGCGAGCTGCCTGTGGCTTGGATGGGGAACATTCACTGCATACTTGTTCCTCCCACAGACCCCAAGGATGCAAATGGGCACTATGCATATTGTATCATTTTTAACTGTATTCAAACCCAAAGATATGAATAAAATGTTGGTCATTACACCAAGGGAGAAAGAAAGGGGGAAGGGGCTGGGTTAGTTACACAACCAGAAGGATGAATTTTTAAATGAATTTTTTTCCAGTGTTCCTTCTGAGATAAAGCCTCAAGAGGCACATTTCCTAGGGAGACTGTGTCAGGGTCATAGAACCATAGCATTGTCAGGGCTGGAAGGGACCTCAAGGATCAGCCAGTTCCAACCCCTCTGCCATGGCCAGGGACACCTCACACTACAGCAGGTTGCTCACATCCAGCCTGGCTGAAAAAACCTCCAGGCATGAGGCTTCCACCACCTCCCTGGGCAACCTGTGCCTGTCTCCCAGCATCCTCATGGGGAACAAGTTCTTCCTAACATCCAATCTCAATCTACCCATTTCTAGTTTTGCTCCATTCCCCCACTCCTATCACTCCCTGACGCCCTCAAAAGTCCCTCCCCAGCTTTCTTGTAGCCCCCTTCAGATACTGCAAGGCCACAAGAAGGTCTCCTGGGAGCCTTCTCTTCTCCAGACTGAACAGCCCCAACTCTCCCAGTCTGTCCTCATAGCAGAGCAGCTCCAGCCCTCTGCTCATCCTCGTGGCCCTTCTCTGAACACCTTCCAGCACCTCCAGATCCTTCCTGTAACAGAGGCTCCAGAACTGGACACAGAGCTCCAGGTGGGGTCTCAGCAGAGCGGAGCAGAGGGGGAGAATCACCTCCCTCCACCTGCTGGCTCTGCAGGATGGGAGAAACGACAAGACTGAGAGAACTCAGATTGTCTCCACAACAGTAGTTCGTATTTAAAGGGCGTAAAACACAAACTCTGAGTTCAAATCCCTGCAAAATTTAATTACATTTGACTTTATTCCCAATCCTAGAGGTTCAGATGTATAGGTACACTAGGTGGGGTTCTAAAGGAAAACAAGCATATGATATTCTGATGCAAATGCAATATTCTGCTGCTTCTCCAATTAGAGTCAAAGATGGAAAGTCCCCCAAAATTATTGTGGTCTTCCTTCGAATATGGATCAAGATTATAGGCATCTAGTATGGATTAGTTTTCACTTCAGAAAAATCACCCAGTGATATTTCCATCAAAGTAGGATAAAATACAACACCTCAGAAGTTTTCAGTTCTGACCTTTAATCATCACTCAACCACAAAGCCTATTTCAGAGCCCTGTCTTCATAGCTTTTCTTTGTAGCTCTCCCCAGTTTGGGGTGATGAATGAAGGCAGGAACCCTGCTGCCATATAGCAATGAGATTCCAGACATGCAGAGAGCAGAGAATCTCAGAAGTCCTCCCACAAGTCCTTTATTGCTGTGTTTTAGAATCCCCAACTTTATAGAGTCCCAGTGTCCTTAACAGCAGAAGTCCTGGAAGCTCTTAACAGGTGAAGCAGCTAATAGAAGTCCTGAGCAGATCCCTAGCAGCATCCCTGTACCCGAGCCCTGGCCAGAAGTAGCTCACTAACAGAAGCAGAAGTCCCTAGCAGCCCTAACACCCCCAAGCTGTTCCTAAGCTAGGACCCTAATCCCAGTAACCATTGCTCAGAGTGGCTGATTCTATACTCTGCTATCAATCCCTTAACCAGTGAAACCCAACCACATCTATAAGCTACAATCTTTTCCCAATGAGAGGTGCCAGCATGTGCAGGAGGTGGCCTCTGCAGCATGTTCCAATCCCAGGGTGCCAGCATGAGGATGTTGCTCTTGGCACCCATGGAATGTGATTGTTTTGCTCTAGGCAGCCTGCTAAGGAATCCTGCACCTGCACATGGCCAGCAGCTGCCCTCAGCACAGTGGCTGCAACAATCCTTACCAAGTCTGAGTATTACATTCACTTCTTTGACCTTGTGGACAGGTCCTTTGTGTGATTTTCTTTTTCCCTCTTCTGTGTTACGTAAAGCAAGCTTAGCAGCTTCACTCACTTACCTTTCTCATTTCCATTTGCATATTGTGGAGGCTTGTTTTTGTCAATGCTGTTAAAGCTCTGACTTCTCCGATTTAAATTAGAAGCTCCCTGGACTTTGGTACTGCTGCCTGCAGCTGGCACCCTTGAGGGTCCTGGAAGCCTAGAATGGTGCAATCAAAAAAATCAATCAATGTTATGTAACACAACATACAGAGGAGGCAGTATGCAAATATCAGAGCAGGTTTTAAAGCCAGCAGCTGAAAACACGGCTCTCAGAGAAGCAACAGTGAACAGGAGGATTCAGATTAGTTAGACTCCACAGATGAAAGTCAAGCCTTACCCTTATGCACACAGAAGGGGAAAAGATGCTCTCTAGAGCCACAGGACATGGAAGAAGATGCTTTGCATTTGCCATTAACATTGCTAGAACAGATTCACCCTAATAAATCATTACAGTGCAATGCCAACTTCTTTTGAAAGCTTTCCCTTTTGAAGAGAAAATGTTACAGAAACTTATTAGAAAGCACAGCAAAATAGCTGAGGAATATTTCCTCTCTCTTACTCTAGTAAATAAACATTTCACTCTTGTGTTTAGCATAGAAGTTGGGGTTTTTAATTATCTTCTTTGGCTATTTTTCAGAGTGCTGCTGGCTAAAGCATGCCATGATCTATTTTAAATGCAAAATACCAACAAGACAGCTTTTTTGCTTTGCCATGGCATCATGTGCATGTTCAGATGTACTTCAGATAGAAGTATATAAAGGAAACTGTGCAGTCCACTTGTTACAATTTTCTGCCACCACCTGAACCTTATTGTGTGGCTACGCTAAGGGAAAAATGTATGTCCTGGGCTTGTATAAGGCTGTAACCCTTTTTGTTCTGTTGTTCCTGTCTGCATCTGTCCTCTAACAGATTGGTCAACACACTCTTGCTTCCAATTCTCTGCAACACCTGTCTGCAACTCCTACTCTTTGCCATTTTTCCTTATCCTGCAGACAAAATGAAATACCGGAGTCAGCATGATGGGTTTAATAGCTGCTATACTAGCTACCGTAACAGCTACTCCAGTAGTTAACAGAGTTATTGTGTTCTCTTGTCACACCACCTTACAAAAGAGCAACCTCAGAAGGGAGAAAGAAGTTGTGTTACAAAGAATTACAAAAGGTTACATGCCTTCAAAACTTTTAATGTGTCGTGGTGGTGGTTGGTTTATTAATGTATTGGCAGAAGAGAATTGCTCAAATAATTTTATTTTCATTAAAGAGCATATGCAAAAAACTCCATGGTCTCTTTTTTTATCAGTTTATGCCTCAGAAAGCTAAACCATTAGTTATGTTTATGGCTCATTCTGGCTGCCAGCCTGACCTGCTAGTCTCTGTGCTGAGCCCTGAGCAGACCCTCTCTGCTCTGCAGCTGTACATATGCTAACCTTTGCCATGACCCACGAATTCAAGTGATCCTCTGTTCCCTAAAGAATGCACTAAAACAAACTTAAAAATCCATTTGCTCCTTCTCATTACCCTAATGTGACAGGCAGTAAGGGTCCTGAGACTGTTTGGTAAAGGTAATGGAAAAAAAAGCAAGGAGGAGGCAACACTTGGGAACTCATCTGTCCCCTTAAAATATGAAACAGCTCTGCACAGATTCTGCATGCCAGAATTTGAGGACTTGCCACAGCAAGCGCAAAATACATGAGGTCATTTCATAGAAGCACAGAATTGCCAGGGTTGGAAGGGACCTCAAGGATCAGCCAGTTCCAATCCCCCTGCTATGGGCAGGGATACCTCACACTACAGCAGCTTGCTCACAGCCACATCCAGCCTGGCCTGAAAAACCTCCAGGCATGAGGCTTCCACCACCTCCCTGGGCAGCCTGTGCCAGTGACTCACCACCCTCATGGGGAATAACTTCTTCCTCACATCCAATCTCAATCTTCCCATTTCTAGTTTTTCTCCATTTCCCCCATTCCTATCACTCCCTGGCACCCTCAAAAGTCCCTCCCCAGCTTTCTTGTAGCCCCCTTCAGATACTGCAAGGCCACAAGAAGGTCTCCTGGGAGCCTTCTCTTCTCCAGACTGAACAGCCCCAACTCTCTCAGTCTGTCTCCATAGCAGAGCAGCTCCAGCCCTCTGCTCATCCTTGTGGCCCTTCTCTGGACACCTTCCAGCACCTCCAGATCCTTCCTGTAACAGAGGCTCCAGAACTGGACACAGTGCTCCAGGTGGGGTCTCAGCAGAGCAGAGTTGAGGGGGAGAATCACCTCCTTGCAGTACTCTAACACACTTTCCAGTTTACCTCATTTGCTGTTTGTTTTGGGCTTTTTTTAAGTTGAATTCAGGTTTTTACACTGCTTTTGCAGAATCGTGTTAAGCAGCTAAGGAAATGCAAAGAGGAGAGCAACAGACAAGGGACAAGGTCACATACCTCTGAAAAGGCTTCGGAAACACTGCCACAGATTTAAAGTATTAGACAATAAGACTGTTAACTCTGACATGTTGAAAGTGGACAAGACAGGAGCATCAGCAATAAGGAAAGCTGAAGAGCTATAAATGCAGGTGCAAAGCAACTAGACTGTGCTATAGAGCTCATTCCAAGAGAGAATCATTCAGCAACTTGAGTTGAGGTACTGTGCTACACTGTAAAATACAATCCTTATTGGAGTTATGCCACTGAGAGTTCATTGCTCCCACCAATGAACTGTACAGCAAAGGTATAATTAATGAACACATTAATTATCCCAGCCCTCCTCTCCCTCCCCCCCCCAGAAAAACCCAACCAACCAAGCAAAAAAGGTATAAACAAGAGTAAGCTTTAGATCTCAGCTTGCTTCTTCTGCAGTCTGGCTTGTAGATTTTAGTGCTCATGGTAGTGATAAACTAAAAGTCCCAATGAAATCTGAGACAGGTCAGCTCTACACACATCTCTGTCAAATTCACTGCCAAAACAAAGCACCTCATTAGTGGGGACTGTGTGCAGGCTACCTCTTGATGGAGCAGAAGTCTTGGAAGTGGTTCTTTTTGTTCTGCTTTGTTTTGCTGCTGTACAAACTTGGTTCTGAACTCAGCTTTTCAATACATGCAGAACATCTAGTGGGAATTGGGATAGACTCTGAGAATTCTTTTCACTCTTGACTACAGTTTTGAGCCAGAGAGCACTAAAATCACCAACTGATCTTCCACATCCAGTATTTGACATGCAGGATACAAAGATGCAGGATACATTCCCACCAGAAATACTGCTGCTATGCAATACAAGTCAGGTCCTTCCAGTTCACAGATGGATTCCCAGAGGCAAAGCTCACCGTGGCAAAGCTTGCACGCATGACATCAACACACACTGTTAAATGCCTGCTTATGGCCAAAGGATAAAATACCAATGGGCATATACTTGCTTGAGTATCACTAACGAGCAAGGAATTAGAGGTATTTAACTGACCTAGATGTCTTTTTTTGACTGGTTGCAATTCCACTGTGATTAGACTGAGTTGCATATCTGGCTGTGAGACTGTATGAGAAGAAACAGAGAAATTGAATTAAAGGAATTTGCTTTGAACATGTTTAGAAAGAACACACTTACCAGCAAACTATGAGTTAAGGAATGCAAATTGAACATGGAGAGAAAACACAAATTAACTGGCAAAAATATGGAATAATGCAAACATGCAGATTTTTTTAATGACAGATGCAGTGCAAGGATCATGAAATAATGGACATTGCTGTCATGACTCATTTGCTAGGAACTGTCTTAGGAGGAGACAATGAGGCTACATTTCTACAGTGATTGAATTACTAAAGCCTAGATCAGCTGACAGAGTGTACCTTAAAGCTTTGTGCCCTTTTTATTTCTTTCATCCACAAAAAGTACTGAGTACAAGCACAGAGCTGCTCCAATGACCTGATTGTGTTCACAGTTCAGCATTTAGGAATCATAGAACTGTCAGGGTTGGAAGGGACCCTGATGCACTACCCAGGCAATGAATCAGAGGCTTCCTTAGGAAAGCCATAGGAAAATGCACCATTGTCTACTAAGACATCCAAGGAGTGTTTCTGTAACAGAAGATGTGCTGTGCTGCAGGCATAAGAAACTGTAAGATCCTTTTGACACTCAACAAGGCATCATTACTACATAGCAAAGTTTTGTTACTCTCCTTTGAGATATTTGTACAGGGAATATCTCAAATGCACAGCCAAGCTGAGGCCTCCTGCCAGATAATTTCAGTTCCTGTAAACAGGTACGTCCTTTGGGATCCACGCAGCTCAAGGATATAGATGGGTGTTTGAGCCAGGGGTAACCAAAACATCACATTCCTTGTGTCATTAAGGAAGTGGAGGAGAACTGACTAATCAGAAACTCATATAGCCACAGATTGCTTTTATCTTTTACAGTTCTGCAACTTCCAGAGTTATTCTGAGTAGCAGCAGAAATGACAGCGTGCTAGTCCCAGCTTTATAGACCTGCTGCTTTTACAAGAAACACCTGGGGGCACTGAGTCTAGAATCACAGAATTGTCAGGGTTGGAAGGAACCTCAAGGATCAGCCAGCCCCAACCCCCCTGCCATGGGCAGGGATACCTCACACTACAGCAGGTTGCTCACAGCCACATCCAGCCTGGCCTTAAAGACCTCCAGGGATGAAGCTTCCACCACCTCCCTGGGCAACCTGTGCCAGTCTCTCAGAACCCTCATGAGGAACAACTTCTTCCTAACATCCAATCTCAATCTACCCATTTCTAGTTTTGCTCCACTCCCCCCAGTCCTATCACTCCCTGACACCCTGAAAAGTCCCTCCACAGCTTTCTTGTAGTCTCCTTATCTACTTTTCTACCAGCAAAGTATTAAACCATTTCTGCTAGCCCACTGAAGCAGATAGCCTGAGTATAGACCAGATGGGAGAAGTCTTAGAGGGATAAAAATCTTCCCATAGTGGCAGAAGAAAGACACAAACCAAGGGACAACGTGACACCCGAATGAGTTGCTGATTATTGCTAGCTGACCAAATTACACCCCAGCACGGGTGGCAAGCCTCTGTGCCTGCAAATGGCAAATAGCACATGTGCACAACATTCATGTGCATAAAAAAAGAAGAGTAATTCAGTGGTAGGAGGGCAAAAAAAAGGTGTGGCAGTTCCAGGCTGTGCCTGGAAAATTTTTTACCACATTGAACAGAAAGTGGTAGAATGCAAATAAATCACCACTGAGTGTAAAAAGGAAAATAAGGATAAGTGCTAATCCCATTGGGCAGATATCTGCCATGAAAGATGGTTTGGTAAACTAATTTCCTCTTTTTTTTGCTTCCTCTGCTCTGTCTGGGGCTCATACTGGCTCTGCTGACCTTGGCTGTGTTCCTTGTTGTGGCTAAGTACTAACAAACAACTCTCTGCTCTTTCTCTTGTCCCTTGTGTAGAGAGGGATATAGAGGGAAGGGGGCAGGGAAGGGGAAGCTATTATTAGCCCCCTGGTTTTGCCCAGGGGGGTTCTTGTAAATTGTGAATACCTGCAAACATGTGCAAACATTGCCTGCTTTGTACATCCTGATTGTATTTCATTGTAGATTGTAGTTTTGCTTGTAAATACAGCTTCATTTGCTCCCAACTGAGCAGGTCTGCCACTTAATGTTGGGGGGGGGGAATTTTCAACCCACCACAAAAGAAATCATTCACTGTATGAAAGCAGAATTAAATTCTCAATGTATCTATCTTCACAGGAATGCTGGCAAGGTCCTCTTCTATATGGCCCTGAATTCTGTGGGAATTGTAACATGCTATAATACAATCTTCATCAATACAGTTTCTATATTTGAAATCTATCCATTCATTAGGCTGTTGCATTGTACTTCACTTGCAGGTATCTGTCTTAATAATGTCTGGGGAACATGAGGGAGACCTCATTGCTGTTTACAACTACCTGAAAGGATGTTGTGGAGAGGCTGCTGCTGGTCTCTTCTCACAGGTAATTAGTGACAGAACAAGAGAGAATGGCCTCAAGCTGTCACTGGGTAGGTTTAGACTGGACAGTAGAAAACATTTTTTTAGGGCCAGAGTGGTCAGGGATTGGAATGTGCTGCCCAGGGAGGTGGTGGAGTCACCAAGCCTGGATGTGTTTCAAGGTGGTTTGGATGCGGTGCTTGGGGCTATGGTTTAGGGGTGACCCTTGTAGAGTAGGGTTCTGGGTTGGACTTGGTGATCCTGAGGGCCTTTTCTAACCTGAATGTTTCTGTGAAACACACAGTGCCAATACCTGATGGCACAGGATGTTTTGGTATGCTTCTACATTTGTGCCCGGCATAAGAGCACAGATTTTGCTAAGATCTTCCCCTCTTTTGTAGCAACATATTTGAAATGAAGGAATCTAGAACTGCTCAGCTGTTTCTGTGCAGTGACTAAAGGCAGAGGCCTGTGTGAGAAATGGCATGTTAAATAAAACCTTAGTGCAGTTCTGTTGTAAAAGGTAAAATGATACATGGTACAATTAACACAGACAGTGAGCTGGAAAAACAGAGTGAATAAGATGCATCTAACCACCTGCTGAAAAGACTGAAGACTCTGCTTTGCCTTAGTATATCATAGCTCTTCTGCATCATACACCACAATTCTAAAGTAGCTGGAAACACCAAATAACTTAATCACAGTGGTGTTGATAAGGTAGCCCATGGATTGACGGTACCTATCTGGAAGTGCTTGCCAGAATGCTTTCCTTCCCTGCCTGCTGTTACTTCAGACTCCATCCACTACCTACAGCCTGCTTTCAAACTTTACATATAGGCTTGAAAGGCATTGATGGATCTGCAGAAAGCACAACAGGTAATATCCTAATGTTCAGCTGTTCCAAATCCCAGGTGAGCCCAGAGTGATGCCACAGGAAACAAAAGCTTCCAAGAGTTGAAAGGGACCTCAAGCATCATCCAGTTCCAACGCCTCTGCCATGGGCAGGGAAACCTCACACTACAGCAGGTTGATCACAACCACATCCAGACTGGCTGCAAAAACCTCCAGGCATGAGGCTTCCATCACCTCCCTGGGCAACCTGTGCCAGTCTCTCACCACCCTCATGGGGAACAACTTCTTCCTAACATCCAATCTCAATCTTCCCACTTCTAGTTTTGCTCCATCCCCCCAGTCCTATCACTCCCTGACACCCTCAAAAGTCCCTCCCCAGCTTTCTTTTAGCCCCCTCCGGATACTGGAAGGCCACAATTAGGTCTCCTGGGAACCTTCTCTTCTCCAGACTGAACAGCCCCAGCTCTCTCAGTCTGTCCTCATAGCAGAGCAGCTCCAGCCCTCTGCTCATCCTCTTGGCCCTTCTCTGGACACCTTCCAGCACCTCCACATCCTTCCTGAAATAGAGGCTCCAGAACTGGACAGAGAGCTCCAGCTGTGGTCTCAGCAGAGTGGAGCAGAGGGGGGAGAATCCCCTTCCTGGCCCTGCTGGCCACACTTCTCTTGCTGTAGCCCAGGCTCTGGTTGGCTTTCTGGGCTGCAAGTGCTCACACCTGGCTCATGTTGAGGCACCCCCAGGTCCTTTTCTTCAGGGCTGCTCTCAAGCCAGTCCCTGTCCAGGTTGCAAAAGGGAATTCTGAAAGCCTCTGGTTCTCAATTGTCTGCCCCCAAGACCTTCCCTACTGCTGTAATACTCACACCAGTAGTTTTCTAAATGTGGTCAAAGCTTTGACTCTTCAGAGAAGCCCAGCCATGCAGTGCTGGCTGGAGTGGGAAATACCATCTTGGAGGAGACCAACCCTGACTGCTGAGCTTGCAGGAAACTCCGTTGCTCCTGCAGCTCCAGCCCTGTCTTGCAGTCCTGGGAGCAATTGTAGCACCGGACCTGGACCAGGAAGAGGTGTTCTGGCTTCTGGGATCATAGTTAGCTCTCCCCTTCCACTTACTGCATACAGGAAGAGAAGGCAGATGCTCCTGGTAAAGCAAACCCTGTTCAAGGGAGGTAAGATGGTATGAACACATTTAATCCCAAATTCCTAGAAATAGCTGGAGTTCTCAAACTGTCTTCCAGGTGGGAATCAAGCCCCCATCTTCCCTCTTGCTAATCAGAGTAACACTAGGCAACACGGCAGGTAGGAAACAGTGAGAATGGGTAATTCTTGTTGCTAGTCCCTTGGTTAAATGCCTTAAGAAAATGGAATCAATATGCTGAGACTGCCCAGAAAGCACAGAGGCAGCTAGGGGGAAATTGAGAAAGAAGATATGTTAGAGATGGGCCTGAACTTGAAGTGCTGATGGGGAGCACCACTGCTGTTCTGCAGCCACACTGGTTCCAGGAACCAGGACTCTGTGCTGTGTCATATGGCCATGCAGCACAGCCAATCACACTGGGGCGCTGAGCAGCATAGAATACAGAATTAACCAGGTTGGAAAAGACCTTCCAGATCATCAAGTCCAACCTCTCACCCACAGGGTTGTTGTGGCCAATGTGTAGAACCCGGCACTTAGCACATTCTACCCAGCCAGGGAACTGGTGGAGGGCATGTAGTTGCAGGCAGGGTAAGATGAAGAGAAGGAACTGACTTCTTGACACTGGATTAAGCTGGCAAAAAGACTGTCTTGTAGCTGTACAAACAGCAAGGTACATCAGGAAAGAAGCAGCTCCTTGAAAATGTGTCTACCATGCAAAGCTGCAGGATGGAGCTCTGCAAACCTGGCCGCAGAGCATGAATCAACCTGGAAATATCTGAATCTCCTCTGTCAAGAAGTAACCCATGGGCTGTCAAGCTGAACATCATTAAGTCTTTTGAAAGATCAAAAGGATCCTGTTGCATCACAGTCATTTCCCTCTAAGGTTGAGTCACTTGGTGGTTTTAAACTGCCAGCTATGTGATCTGTTAGACAAAAGGCAAGGAGGCTTGTGGCATGTAATCAAAGCCTTGCTACCTTCCTGGCATGCTTGAGCTTTAGCATGTTGTTGATTTTAGAAAGTGTATTTGTATCACTAGGGTGACTGCACTTCAGAAGGGTTCAAGAGGCAGCAGTGAGCACTTGCAGCCCAGAAAGCCAACCAGAGCCTTGGCTGCAGCAAGAGAAGCACAGCCAGCAGGTTGAGGGAGGTGATTCTTCCCCTCTGCTCCACTCTGCTGAGACCCCACCTGGAGCTCTGTGTCCAGTTCTGGAGCCTCTCTTACAGGAAGGATCTGGAAGTGCTGGAAGGTGTCTAGAGAAGGGCCATGAGGATGAACATAAGAGCTAGAGCTGCTCTGCTATGAGGACAGACTGAGAGAGTTGGGGCTGTTCAGTCTGGAGAGGACAAGGAGACCTAATTGTGGCCTTCCAGGATCTGAGGGAGGCTCTAAGAAAGCTGGGGAGGGACTTTTGAGGATGTCAGGGAGTGATAGGACTGGGGGGAATGGAGCAAAACTAGAAATGGGAAGATTGAGATTGGATGTTAGGAAGAAGTTGTTCCCCATGAGGGTGTTGAGAGACTGGCACAAGTTGCCCCAGGAGGTGGTGGAAGCCTCAAGCCTGGAGGTTTTGAAGGGCAGGCTGGATGTGTTTGTGAGCAAGCTGCTGTAGTGCGAGGTGTCCCTGGCCATGGCAGGGAGGTTGGAACTGGCTGATCCTTGAGGTCCCCTCCAACCCTGACAATTCTGTGATTCTATGATGCTAAGATGTTTCTATTAGAATGACTCCCTGATGAAAAACTGGTTTAAAAAGAAGGCATTTTCCATGTAAATTGACTGGGCTATACAGACACTTGTTTTATTTTTAAATATTGATTGATTGATTGATTGATTAACAGTGCTTCCTGGCTGTATAGTAACAGTCTAAGGTTGAGCTGTTTCCAAGTCCCAGTGCCTGGAGAGGTGCCACAGTTCCTGATCATACAGTCTGGGCAGGTAAAAGATCCCTGATTCCTCAAATGCATAACTAGGGAACACTGGGGAGGAAATGAATAAAAAAGCAATGGCATTTTCCTATGGATAATCTTTTTCAAACGTTTCTTTTGCCCTTTTAGCCCAGTCTTGATGAATAAATATATCCTTGTATCTAAGTGTCCATCTGCCTCTCTGGTACAGGTGGTTCTGCTCTGGCAGGGGGGTTGGACTGGAGGATCTTTAGAGGTCCCTTCAGCCCCTGTCATTCTATGACTCTGTGATTCTCTCTAGCTACCATTTATACAGAGAGATAGATGATATATATAGATGAGATAGAGAAAGAGAGAGAAAGAGATAGAAAGACAGATACAGAGAGATACAGAAAGATACAGATAGAGATGAGAGAGAGAAAGAGAGAAAGAGATATAGAAAGAGATAGAAAGATATAGAGAGATACAGATAGATACAGATAGAGATGATAAAGAGATAGAAATAGAGATGATAGAGAGATAGAGATAAAGATATAGATGGTACAGATATAAAAGTGCTTTTTATATATGTCTATGTTAAAAATGTACATCTTTTTTGTAGACTTATCTGTATTTTATATTTGACAGATTTATCTCTCACACAAACCCCACAAATTTACTCTTCAGTTCACAAGAAGAATGTTTATGGCTTAGGAAGCTCCAGCTCACACCATGGCACTTCTCCTTTCTTCTCTTTGAATTTCTGGCATCTTACACAAGAGGTCTGTCTCTACCTAATTCATGCTTGTAAAGACAATTACAATGGTAGTTTCAATGTTCTGCTTACAGGTCACTACCCAACATGCAGCTAACCCAGCTCTACATCAACGTCTCTGCTCTTGCAGGACATTGGGACTTGCAACAGTGAATCACCTGCCACAGTGACCATAATTTCCCACCCTGGTCCCAGTATTTGTCACATAGATTATTTTATGGAATTTAAGGAAAGAATACATGAATCACAACAGTAAAGAAACAAAGGTGACATCAATGAAGTTATAAACGTGCTGCTCAGCTCCTGTGCTTCTCCTTAATTGTAGCTCACCTTACAGAGTGCAATCTTTCTTCTCTCTGAATAAATCAGTCAAGTGGACAGCAGGGTGCTGCCAGAACTAGGACAAGGCCCTTAGGGATCAAGCATATCCATTTTCTACCTTACCCCCATTTCTGATCTTGCCCTAGAACAAAATTGCATCAGATGAGGTTGGCCTATTCTGTTTTGCAGTTTGATAGAATGAGACTGGAACAAAGTCCTCTTCTGGTGGGAATGAAAAGGAGGGTGCCAGAAAATCTGAGACTTCTGGCACTTCTGCAAATCCACATTCTGTGTCCCTTGAACCTCTCCAGACTTCCAGAAAATCCACATCAAACAACACATCCTAGAATGTGGTTTGGATTGCTAAAGCCTGCCTCAGTCACAGAAGCACCATGCAGCTAAGCCTTTTTTTTACTGAAAGTAGATTTGTGAATATATTGTTTGGTCTCCCCATTGACTCTAAAACAGTAAAGAGCTATGCAATAGGAGGAAATGGCAGAAGATTCTAACCAGCATTTCAGCTCTGCTCCCATTACCACTTTCCAGAAAGCAGACTAAAGCACAAAACCACACAGAATTAGTCACAGTATCACGGTGCATTAGAGATTGGAAGGGACCTGCAGAGATCATCAGGTCCAACCCCCCTGCCAGAGCAGCATCACCTAGGGAGGTGGTAGAGTCACCATCACTGGAGGTGTATAGGAAGAGACTTGATGGGGTGCTTGGTGCCACGGTTTAGTTGATTAGATAGTGTTGGATAGTAGGTTGGACTTCATGATCTCAAAGGTCTGTTCCAATCTGGTTAATTCCATTCCATTCCATTCCATTCCATTCCATTCCATTCCATTCCATTCCATTCCATTCCATTCCATTCCATTCCATTCCATTCCATTCCATTCCATTCCATTCCATTCCATTCCTGCAGCGCCCTTCAGGTACTGGCAGGCTGCTATTAGGTCTCCCTGGAGCCTCCTCTTCTCCAGGCTGAACACCCCCAGCTCCCTCAGCCTGTCCTTGTAGCAGAGCTGCTCCAATCCCCTAATCATTCTTGTGGCACTCCTCTGGACCCTTTTCATCAGCTCCATGTCCTTCCTGTGCTGAGGGCTCCAGACCTGCACACAGTACTCCAGGTGAGGTCTCAGCAGAGCCAATTTGGCAGAATCACCTCTCTGACTCTGCTGGCAATGCTGCTTTGGATGCAGCCCAGGCTGGGATTTGCCTTCTGTGCTGCAAGCTCACACTGCCTGCTCCTGTCCAGCTTCTCATCCACCTGCACCCCCAAGTCCTTTTCCTCAGGGCTGCTTTCTCTCACCTGCTCCCTCAGTCTTCAGGGAAGTAGCCTCAACCACCTCCCTGGGCTACCTGTTCCAGTGTTCCTTTGAGATCATCAAGTCCAACCTATCACCCAACACCACCTAACCAACTAGATCATGCCTCACCCAAGAAGATGCCCAGTTATGTACAGATTCCCTTCTTAGCTATGCCAGTGCAATGCATGTGGTATAGGATGTTAAGATTATACTGGAAACATCTAAACCCATGAAACAAAGACCTTTTTCTGGCATAACCAGGACTGGTTTAGAGCTTGCCAGTATTCTGGCATGTATCTATTTAAATTTATAGCCCGAACCACTGCAGTTGCACTACTGTATTTCACACAGCACAAGCTGTGAGTCCAAGTGTATTTCATTTCCCCCCTAGTACTCTAAGCAGGAGGGAACATGAAACCCAGCTCTTTGCAGTAGTCATATATGCAGCTGCCTGTAGAAATCAGCTACCTTTGTTTATATGCCTAGGAAAACCAGGGTGCTCTTTCAATATAACATCTTTAACCAAACCCATCTGGACCCCAAGCTGAGCTCGTCATTCCCGTACGTGCTGAAGCAGTTTGTCCGTCCCCGGGAATTCTGCTGACAGGCTCACCGAAACCACTCGCTGCCCTAATCCATAAGTGAGACAGAACTGCTTTCATCCACATGTGTTTCCCCTTAGGAGCTGGGTGGTTGAAAGATCATCACTGCAGAAAGTTCAGATGTATTGCTGTGATAATGGAATCCACTAGCATAGCAAGGCATAAAAATATAATGCGACCATTGTTGTCATCTCTCTGCTCTGACAGAGCGAAATCAGGCCACCGGCGCTGAATTTTTGTTTGGGTTTTTCATTAACTCAATCTCAAAGCTGCAACAACAGCAAAGTGCCCACCTCACATTTTGGAGTATTCAATTCTCACTATTAGTCATGCAAGAACACAGGAAATTTTAGGATAAAAAGAGATAACACATCCCATCTAAAACCATTCTCTCCCTTACACTACCACTTACTGCTTTCCACTACTAATATAAAGGACTTTAAGATGTTTTCGTACTTAGTGGTAGGAAACTATAATCTTCCATAAATAAAGCATATTCTTTGCAAAGAAATTCCCTTCACTTTTTTTACAGTTAATTGGAAATCTTGCTGTTGGCTCTAGGATAAGATAGGCTGATGATACTCTTTACATATGAATCTTTTGTGTGCACTTTTCTGTGCACTGTTTTTACAGTTCTGAGCTTGGTTACAGACAGACAACATAGGATTGGGAATGGTAAAGTACTGCCACACTGACTAATTTTACATAACACTGTTCACAGAACCACTGGCCTATCACAGTACCATAGTACATTAGAGAGGTTGGAAGGGACCTCCAGAAACTCCAACCCTCCTGCCAGAGCAGCATCACCCAGGGTAGTCTGCACAGGAATGCAGCCAGGTGGGGGTTTGAATGTTCCAGGGCTCAATCACACTCACAGCAAAGAAGTTTCTCCTCGTGTTGAGCTGAAACCTTCTCTGCTCAAGTTTGTCTCCATTGTTCCTTAGCTTATTGCTGATCACCACCCAAAAGAGCTTGCCCCCCTCCACTTGACACTCAGCCCACAGCTATTGATAGACATTGATCAGATCCCCTCTCAGCCTTCTCTTCTCCAGACTGAACAGCCCCAGGGCTCTCAGTCTCTCTTCACAGGGGAGATGCTCAAGTCCCCTAAGCATCCTCCTGGCTCTCCCTTGGACTCTCTCCAGCAGGTCTCTGTCTCTCTTGAATTGGGGGGCCCCAAACTGGACACAGGATTGCAGCTGTGGTCTCAGCAGGGCAGAGCAGAGGGGGAGCAGAACTTCCCTAGCCCTGCTGGCCACACTTTTCTTGCTGCACCCCAGGATGCCATTGGCTCTCTTGGCCACCAGGGCACATTGTTGTCCCATGCAGAGCTTTTTGCCCACCAGCACTCCAAGGTCTTTCCCCATGGAGCTGCTTTCCAGCAAGGCAGCCTCTAACCTGTCCTGGTGCCTGCTGTTATTCCTCCCCAGGTGCAGGACCCTGCCCTTGTCCTTACCGAACTCCATGAGGTTTGCCTGCAGCCAGCTCTCAGCCTGTGCAGCTCTGGTTGGATGGCAGCACAGCCTGGCAGGTGTCAGCCACCCCCAGTTTTGTGTCATCAGCAACTTGCTGAGGGTACTCTCAATGCCCTCAGCCAGGTTGTTGATAAATATAATGAACAAAACTGGGCCCAGTACTGATCCCTGGGGAACAACACTGGCCACAGGCCTCCAAGTTGACTCTCTGCCACTTATCACAACCCTCTGAGCTCTGTTGTGGAGCCAGTGTGCAACCCACCTCACAGACCAACAGTCTGTGCCACTATGTTAAGAGCCTGCCACAGAAAATTGATTATTCTCCTGGGCAAACTCTACCTTGCCTCTTCCTGGGTATATGTTCTGGTTTTGCTTCCATTTCTGTGCACATCTCCATTTCTGTGCACATCCAAGCACACACAAACAAAACGCTCTTAAATGTGTACAGTGCCTCAAAAAAGACAGCTTTATTTCTTAGGTGTCCAACACAGCAGGAATATGTGAGGCCTCTAGTAGAATAAAATATGAAAAGAAGACAATTTTCACAATACTCTTGAATATTTATTCAGACCAGCTCTGAAGATTTTTGCAGTTCCTGAGTAAACATCTGAGTGTGCACTACTGCAGCCATTATCTGCCTTCTTGGATTAGCAGGACTTTTCTTCTTCCGCTTGGAAGCATGAAAGAGCAATTTCCAAAGTATCACAGACTAAAAGAATGAAAAACAGTCTCCTCTAAATACTTGCCAACTATTTTTCCAACGTCGACACCATGAGTGGTTTGCTGTCATGAGGTTTCTAGATGCCAAATTCACTCACAATAGAAGACATCAGAAAGCAGTAAGTATATAAAACCCCAAAACCTTAACGCATACCTTAAACTACCAATTCAGAGCAGGTTAAGAAAGCACAGCATAGCTGCACAATAAATGTGTAAGAATAAATTACCTTAAAGATTAACATCCACTGAAAAAAGGTAAAATAGCTCATTTTCTCACCACTACTGATAGTAGTTAGATAATCTGTTGAGTTAGTAATGTCACATGGAAGAGGTGAGGAATGAGACATTATTTCATGCCTTAGATACTTTTCACCATGCATCATTCAGTGAAAGAAAGAGGAAGGGTTAAGTATCTGCATGAATCTAGATGCTTGCCAAAATAACTAAAGCCCTCTGGTATCTTACGGAGCAGCCACTTAGGATACTCTAAACCATAAACTCTTGCCCTTTATGTCAGTCAGCCATGTTGATTCCTTCTGTAATTAATGTTGAAACAGTTCTATAGTAACACAGTAGCACCAAGGTTGGAAGAGACCTCAAAGATCATCAAGTCCAACCTGTCACCACAGACCTCATGAATAAACCATGGCACCAAGTGCCAGGTCCAGTCCCCTCTTGAACACCTCCAGGGATGGGGACTCCACCACCTCCCTGGGCAGCACATTCCAATGGTGAACAGCTCTCTCTGTGAAGAACTTTCTCCTCACCTCCAGCCTAAACTTCCCCTGACACAGCTTGAGACTGTGTCTTCTTGTTCTGGTGCTGGTTGCCTGGGAGAAGAGACCAACCCCTTCCTGGCTACAACCACCTTTCAGGTAGTTGTAGAGAGCATTGAGGTCTCCCTTGAGCCTCCTGTTCTCCAGGCTAAACAATCCCAGCTCCCTCAGCCTCTCCTCATAGGGCTTGTGCTCAAGGCCTCTCCCCAGCCTTGTTGCCCTTCTCTGGACACCTTCAAGTGTCCTGATAGTAATCCACCTTGGGAGTCATGCAAGCTACCTGTGCACATTTCAGATGGGAAAAGGCAGGCAAGAGGCTCAATAAATCCCATGAAAGGCATCTTGTTTTGTTTTGTTTGGGGGGTGGGGGTGGTGTTGTTGTTGGTTGGTTGTTGTTTCCTTCTGGTTTAAGTTTCATACTTTTGCTTCTTTCTAAACAGCAGCCTTTGTTTACTCATTAACAACATAACCCTAAAAAAGCTGTCTATAATTGTGAATTATATCCCAAAATAGTTCTTTTGATGTGATTAAGGAGAGTTCACCAAACCCAATGACTGCACTGCAGTTTGAAGGTGCAACTTCAGCCTAGTTCCTAACTGCAAAGGCTTAGAGTGAACAAAGGTAAATAGATTACCATGGGACACAGAACAGTAACAACTGATAGGTCTGCATCATTCCATTCCTCATTGAATAGCTTGTACTTGGCCATACAGAGAGTTCTGGGTTTAGGCTGGATGTGAGGAAGAAATTCTTCATAGAGAGATATTGCCCATTGGAATGGGCTGCCCAGGGAGGTGGTGGAGTCACCATCATTGGAGGTGTTTAGGAAGAGACTTGATGGGGTGCTTGGTGCCATGGTTTAGTTGATTAGATGGTGTTGGGTGATAGGTTGGACTCGATGATCTCAAAGGTCATTTCCAACCTGGTCTGCTCTGGTCTGGTCTGCTCTGGTCTATTCTATTCTATTCTATTCTATTCTATTCTATTCTATTCTATTCTATTCTATTCTATTCTATTCTATTCTCGCTCTTTTTTTTTCCCTGTCACTTCTGCTTGCAACTTCTCTCTCTCTTCTGTGGCCTTGCCTGGATAATCTCTGTTTTGGCTACTGTGTGAGTGTGCTGGGAAGGAGGGAGGGAGGGAGGGAGGAGGTTGTGAGCAGCCCCCTGGCTGATTCTGCACAAGGGGATCCTTCTATTTGTGTTTTCCTGGATTGTAAATACCTGTAAATATATTTTGCACATATTAATTGCTTTACATTTCTAGATTTTTGCTAGCTTTTATAATATAGCTTCATTCTGCTTCTGCTGGTGATTTATTTTGGGGGTAATTCTCCAATTTGCTGGGGGGTAGTTCCAACCCACCACAGACTGCTATACAAAGTATTTAAAAAAATAAAATCCAATCAGTATTTAAAGTATCTGCAATTCTCTTTCTTTCTAAGTCCCGCAGCTCCTTGGTGTGTTAGCAGCTCAGAATACTAGACATATTTATAGCAGGTGATAGAAGTCTTTCATACAGAAGGAAGCTTTTAGAAGCAGAGACCTTTCTTTCCCCTTAAAGACTTTACAGAAAAATACACAGATACAGACAACCACAGTCTCTCAGGCAGGTTGTGGTGACAAACACTGAACCTCTGAAGAGGTGACAGCAAGCAGAAAAAGAAACCTTGCTTTCAGTTTACTGCTAGGAAATAAGAAAGATGGCATCCAGCTCAGGGCAATCATTTGTTTTTTTCACACAGAAACATTTCGCAGCAGAAACAGCTATGAAGAGAAGCTTCATCAAAGAATGAAATGATTTTAAACTCCTGGCATTGAAGTAAGAGTTCTAAAGCAAACTGATGGAAGTAGGAATTCCCTTAAACCAGACTTAGATGTCACTTCAATGCTAGGCTTCTGGGCATGAATGATTGCTTTTCCTCGTAATGGTATCTACATACACACACGTGTGTATATGTCTGTGTGTGGATATATATAAAAATAAAAACATGGCAAAGAAGAAGAGGGGAAAAAAAACACTAAAGAACTGTGAAATAGTGGGGAATTATAATGAAAACACAGCTGTAAAAAGAAATTTCTCTCCCCTTTGCCTACCATCCCCAAGCAGACAGAGGACTAGTGTGCAATCACTGTCTTCTGGATAGCAAACAATTGCTTTTGCTCCAAGCTTCTTGGGACTCAAATATTTAGAATAGAATAGAATAGAATAGAATAGAATAGAATAGAATAGAATAGAATAGAATAGAATAGAATAGAATAGAATAGACCAGGTTCGAAGAGGCCTTTGAGATCATAGTTTCCAACCTATCATCCAACACCACCTAATCAACTAAACCATGCAACCAAGCACTCCATCAAGTCTCCTCCTGAACACCTCTAGTGATGGTGACTCCACCACCACCTTGGGCAGCACATTCCAATGGGCAATCACTCTCTCTGTGTAGAACTTCTTCCTAACCTCCAGCCTAAACCTCCCCTGGTGCAGCCTGAGAATGTGTCCTCTTGTTCTGGTGCTGGTTGCCTGGGAGAAGAGACCAACCTCTGCCTGTCTACAACCTCCCTTCAGGTAGTTGTAGAGAGCAATGAGGTCTCCCCTGAGCCTCCTCTTCTCCAGGCTAAGCAACCCCAGCTCCCTCAGCTTCTCCTCATAGCACTTGTGTTCCAAACCCCTCACCAGCTTTGTTGCCCTTCTCTGGACACAGCCCAGCAAGTCAACATACTTCCTAAACTGAGGGGCCCAGAACTGGACATTCCTTGCAATGGGACAAAGGAACATGGTAACATTTTTGTTTATTTGTTTCTAAATTAAAAATCCCCTATGGGTAAAGTTGAAAAGCAGGAAGTGTTTCATTTATGTTACTAAACCATGAACAAACACCAATAACCAAAGGTATTTACATGGAGCGAGCTAGGACTTTGATTCCACTGATGGAGCTACATTCAGAATGCCTTCCTTAGGATAGAAACCCATTTGATTTCTGAGTAACATGATGTTACTGCCTTGTATGTAGTATTAAATATCCTTCAGAAAGCTTCCTTCAACTTCAGAAAATATTGTGAGTGGTCAAATCCTTCTAGGCTCACTCCATAATCCCCTGGATTCCGTTTTAAGAGGAAACTTCATGGAGACAGCATTCAAATACTTTGGTTTGCAGAGGCAGGGATAAAAAAATGCATTTCACATGGTAATGCCCAAGGCAAGCATAAATGTATCTTAATTTCCCTATCAAATGAGGTAACTAAAATGCCATCAGCAACAATTTCTTACAGATCTACTTCTACAACATTCCTACTTTCAAGACAGGGATTTCCACTGGGCTGAGGTGTGAAAAGTTTCCTCAGCTGAAGGAGAAATATATTTATGACATAAGCATGAAAGGGTATTTTAGATAGGAATGGACTCCAGAACCAATATTTTATTAGTGCAGTCTGATACTTTCAACCCATCCTAGAGCATCAGCTTATCACACTCTAGATGCACAATTAAGTAGACATAAAAAAAAACCCCAACAAACAATAATGAATCAGACAAATATTAAAAGCAGAATTATATAGAGAGCTTTTCACTAAGCTGTATTTCACATGTGAATGGTTTAAGTTCCTCAATAAAGTAGAAATACAAAGTATTGCAGTTAAATAGATTCTGGTGTTTAAAAATTATTCTTTTGTCAAAATAAGTTTTCAGCCTCAGTTGGAAAATAATTTTATCCGTCTGTTTAGGATTCTTAGAACCTCCAAAGCTCAGCCAGTCCAACCTCCCCACAGTCAGCAGGGACATCCCCAACTGGATCAGGCTGCCCAGGGCCTCCTCCAGCCTCACCTTGAAGATCTCCAGGGAAGGAGCCTCAACCACCTCCCTGGGCAACCTGTGCCAGTCTTCCACCACCCTCATAGGAAAGAACTTGTTCCTCACATCCAATCTAAATCTGCTCTGATCTAGTTTGAAGCCACTGCCCCTGGTCCTGTCCCTGCAGGTCTTTGCAAACAGTCTCTCTCCATCCTTCCTGTAGCCCCCTTCGGGTCCTGGCAGGCTGCTCTTAGGTCTCCTCTTCTCCAGGCTGAACATCCCCAGCTCCCTCAGCCTGTCCTCATAGCAGAGCTGCTCCAACCCCTGATCATATTCATGGCCCTTCTCTGGACCCTCTCCATCAGGTCCATGTACTGGGGGCTCCAGACCTGCACACAGTACTCCAGGTGAGGTCTCAGCAGAGCCAAGTGGCAGAATCACCTCTCTGGATCTGCCATTGGCCTTCTGGGCTTCCAGAGTGCTTTGCCTTTCTAAAACTAAATCATAAAAGACCATTTAAAAGAAACTACTAGGCGAAGGCCATTTCTACACCCTTGCAAATAAAACATTCAAAGAGAATTAGGCACTCAAAGGCAGAACACACAGGGATGCCAAGAGCTCACAAAGACTGAAATTATTAATTATGCCTTCTCCCCATGTATTTTGATACTTATTTGACATTAGAATCATAGACTTGTCAGGGTTGGAAGGGACCTCAAGGAGCATCCAATTCCAACCCCCCTGCCATGGGCAGGGACACCTCACACTACAGCAGGTTCATTTAGATGTGAAGAACATGTGAAAACAACCATACTACGCTGTCTCTTACTGTGCAAAAACCAGTCAAAGCAGTAATAAAGTGGAGGAAAACAAGAAAAAGGCCTTAAAATTAATTACCATTTTTAACAAAATACCATTTGTAATATTCTTTACTCCCAAAATAGGCAAGATCAGCACCAAACACACACTTAAGATACAGCTTTCCTATATCCATTGTGGAAAACAGCTTAAGAACAAAACCAAGCAAACCAACAACAAAAGGTCTTTTGCAAATAACTGATTTTTTTTTTTTTTCCTTGAACAGACAATAAAAGCTTTTGCTCCTGGGAGAATTAACTTTTTAACCTACCTTGACTGCATATCTTGGTGTGTTTTGGACTGGCTAATTTCCACTGGAGGTGAAGGGACTTGCTGTTGTAGCTCCACTAGCGACTGGTAGTACTGCTGCTGCTGATGCTGCTGCTGTTTGTACCGAGACAAACTGAAAAACAGCCCTAAAATGGCTTTCAAATTTCCATTCCTTATTTCTGTTGTAAAGAGAAAAAAAACAACAAACAAACAAAACCAAGAAAATGAAGTGAAAACACTGTGGTTTTAGACTTCAGTTTTATACTAAAGCATCTCTGGACACACTTCATAGAACCTTAGAACTGTCAGGGTTGGAAGGGACCTCAAGGATCATCCAGTTGCTCACAGGCACATCCAGCCTGGCTGCAAAAACCTCCAGGCATGAGGCTTCCACCACCTCCCTGGCCAACCTGTGCCAGTCTCTCACCACCCTCATGGGGAACAACTTCCTCTTAACATCCAATCTCAATCTACCCACTTCTAGTTTTGCTCCATCCCCCCAAGTCCTATCACTCCCTGACACCTTCAAAAGTCCCTCCCCAGCTTTCTTGGAGCCCCCTTCAGATACTGGAAGACCACAATTAGGTCTCCTGGGAGCCTTCTCTTCTCCAGACTGAACAGCCCTAACTCAGTCTGTCTCCATAGCAGAGGAGCTCCAGCCCTCTGCTCATCCTTGTGGCCCTCCTCTGGACACCTTCCAGCACCTCCAGATCCTTCCTGTAATAGAGACTCCAGAACTGGACACAGTGCTCTAGGTGAGGTCTCACCAGAGCAGAGTAGAAGGGGAGAATCACCTCCCTTGTCCTGCTCATCCTCCTATGTCCCATTCCTTTCTTAGTCTTTCCCTACCCTGAGATGAAGGTTTTAAAAGGATGATGTTGTTCTTTGCTCATAGATGATGTCCATGTCAAAAGAGAAGCCTCAGAAGGCTTCAGTGAAATTAACTGCAGCACTTAGGTCTGTTCACAACCTCATTATTAATTTTTTTGGCACTGAACTTCTTGCGAAAGGTTTTCATTGTGCCTTCAGCCTTGTGATCTCTCTTCCTTCCCTGCATATGTAAACACTGAGCTGTATGTGCTGCACAGCCTTCCTTGGGTAGTGTTGAAAAGAGAATTTATGAGCAATACCTCCTCATATGCACACACTCTAAACCATACTTATTTTACTTCAATGGGATTAAGAGAAATGTTAGCACAGACACTAAGAAACCAGCAAACAGCAGAGCCCTTACGCTTTCAAATCACTCTTCAAAGGCAAACACAACTATGGACACTGGAATATATTTGGCAAAGGGGTAATTTGTTCTGAGTATCCCTGCTCACTCATTTTCCCTGTGAAGATGCTGCAGGACCTGTGATTCACCACAGCACCTGCAGAGATGCACAGAAGCAGCTGCTCAGAATTAGAAATGCTTTTTAGAAGCAGTGACCTTTGCAGTCTTGTGGGTTTCCAGGAAGGTCATTATCAAGTGAGGCAGGGAATTTATTTCTAAAATTAGCTCCTTCATTTCCCCAACAAAGACAAAACTATGCATCTTCAAGCTGCTCTCAAAGATTTCCTGTGTGTTAACACCACTTTCCTTACTCTTACGATTTTGCGTCACTTAATGCTCAGGGAAAAAAAGAAGAATCCTTTGTTAAATCCCACTCATCATCTTTTTTTTTGTTTCTTTTTTTACCAAATGTTGTTTTTTTCCTTCCGGTTTTTAGCTGTGCTACAAGGAAAATAAAACCATGGAGTTCAGTCTTGTTACTACCTATTGCCTTGGGAGCCAGGGGGATTTGGAAGATACACAGCGCCAGGCCAAACACCTGTACACATTTGACTGATCTTCAAGCTAAAGTATCCACCTAACAAAACTTGCCATTAATCAGGCAAATACTATGTAATGATTAAATACAATTGGGGTGTTAATGGTTTTGATTTAATATAGTCATCTACCTAGTTGTTTCTGCCTTAGGCAGTCACTTGAATTGAATAATACAGCAAAAAAAGGCTGTAAGGCAGTAAGACCACTTATTCTTTCACTTAATAGATGACACCAAACCCAATATCTTTCAAACAGCATTACCATTAATGATAAAGTTGCTTAAACAGATAATCTTTCTTGGTTCACTTAACTGAGCAGAACTCTCATATTCTTTTGTTGTTGTTGCTTTATACCCCATGTATGAATGAGTTTAAAAGTACACCTGGGAAATCCTGTACCTATCCAAAGCTCATCCAGTCCAACCCCCCTGCCAGAGCAGGATCACCTAGAGCAGGTCACACAGTAACACATCCAGGCAGGGCTTGAACATCTCCAGAGAGGGAGACTCCACAACCCCTCTGGGTAGCCTCTTCCAGATATAACATGAAAAGATTAATAGCATTGGGAAAGAAATTCTTATTTTAAAACATCATCTCAGGCTTTGTTCAATTTCAAGGGAAACTTAAAAGGAAATCTAAACTCTCTCTCTCATTTTCTATCACTGTTCTATATTTCATAGAATCACAGAATCAACCAGATTGGAAAAGACCTCAGAGATCAATAAGTCCAACCTATTCCCTAATACCTTGCACTTCATGACTAACTAAACCATGGCTTCAAATGCCATGTCCAAGCCTTTTTGCATGGTCTTCAAAACAGCTGGAGTTTGGTATTTAGGTGCAAATAATTTGCATTAAGAAAAATGAATTTTCATTAAAAAAGAAACAATCTCATTATTTGTTCTGATGGTTTGTTCCTCTTACCTTCTGCAGACAGCCCTTGGACGTTTACGCCTCTGGCTGCCAGGAAGCTCAGGCAGACATCAACATTCTCGATCTGCAATACGAAGAGAAGCAGCATAAGGCTAGTTGACAAAATGTAGAAAAGCAGAGGAAAAAGGAAAAAAAAAAAGAGAAAAAGAGAAAAAAAGAACCAGCTCAGGAATGAATACTTTACATTCATTGCATACTGCAGCTCTTTACCAAAGTCTGACAAGAATGATTACTGCTAATTGGGAGATTGATATAAAGCTTTCATTGTCCACTTTGGTGCTTAAAAACAATTCATGAATGCCTGATCCAGAACGGCATGCTGGCAAATCAGCATCCCCACCTACTTAACATAAAACTGGATTTCATCCCCCTGCAAACAAGCAGCAGTGAAAGGATCTACAGAGGATTAGACACTCAGCATATGCCTGGATATGTGGGGGTCTGAGTTAACTAAAATCTTCAGCAAGAGCCTCCAGCAAACATGCTAGCAAAGATATTTCCTTGGGAGGTCTGTGAAAATGATGCAACAGCAGTGGTTTATTCTCTATTTCTTTTTTTTTTTTCCTTTCAAATCTTATGCTAAACAATTTGAATTCATTTTGTGCCAATACTTCCTGTGAAAGGGTCATGACATCGGTCGTTTAGAAGTGATCTGCAGATATGACAGGAAGCTTTAGATAAGAGAAGAAGATGTAGCCTGCAACTTCAGCCTACAAACCAAGTAATTGCTTCCTCAGCACGTTTGCTGATGACACCAAGCTGTGTGGTGCAGCTGACAGCTGGAGGGAAGGGATCCATCCAGTGACACCTGGACAGGCTGCAGAGCTGGGACCATGACAGCCTCATGAGGTTCAACAAGACCAAGGGCAACATCCTACAGCTGGGTCAGGGCAACCCCAAGCACTGATACAGGCTGGGAAGGGACTAGCTTGAGAGCAGCCCTGAAGAAAAGGCCTTGGGGGTGCTGGTGGAGGAGAAGCTCAACAGGATCCAGCAGCGAGCACTTGCAGCCCAGAGAGCCAAGCAGAGCCTGAGCTGCAGCATGAGAAGTGTGGCCAGCAGGGCCAGGGAAGGGATTCTCCCCCTCTGCTCCACTCTGCTGAGACCACACCTGGAGCACTGTGTCCAGTTCTAGAGCCTGTGTTCCAGGTAGGGTCTGGAGATGCTGGAAGGTGTCCAGAGAAGGGCCACGAGGATGAGCAGAGGGCTGGAGCTGCTCAGCTATGAGGACAAGGTGAGAGAGTTGGGATTGTGCAGTCTGGAAAAGAGAAGGCTCTGAGGAGACCTTCTTGTGGCCTTCCAGTATCTGAGGAAGGCTCCAAGAAAGCTGGGGAGGGACTTTTGAGTGTGTCAGGGAGTGATAGGACTCGGGGGAAGGGAGCAAAAACTAGAAATAGGTATATAAAACAGGTTGCCCAGGGAGGTGGTGTAAGTCTCATCCCTGGAGGATTTTAAGGCCAGGCTGGATGTGGCTGTGAGCAACCTGCTGTAGTGTGAGGTGTCCTTGCCCATGGCAGGGGGGTTGGAATGGTTGATCCTTGAGGTCCCTCCCAACCCTGACAATTATTTTATGATTCTAATTAATGACTTCTTTCATGCATCTGTTTCAACAGATTAGGGAGACAGAGTGTTCCAAAAGGTTCTCTTGGGTCACCATCCTAAGCTGTCTCCCTCAGCCCTCCCAAAAATCAATGAAGCAAATACTCAGCTATACATGAAAAATGTTTTAACTAACAGGTTTGCACAGGAAGATGCTGCTATAAAGCCAGAAAAATGATTTAGAAAGAAGCGTTCCATGTCAAATGCCTTCAATAGACTTGATTAAAAAACACATTTTTTTGGTATGGTGGATATTTTCAAGGCCATTAGGACCACAAAAATAACCCCAAACGTTTAACAATACATTTGAAATACCTATTTTCATTGGAGAACACATGAGAAAAGCAGAAAGGAATACTCAACAATGAAAACATAATCCTGAAATAGAACAAGTCCCTGCCCTTCATAGAATACAGAATTAACCAGGTTGGAAAAGACCTTCAAGATCATCGAGTCCAACCCCAGCACCATCTGATCAACTAAACCACTTTATTATATTGGAATGTTTTCACAGTTTGCAACCATCAAAACAAGGTGATTTTTGTTTTTCTTTGAATAAATGCTACTTGATCCTGGGCACTATCTTGTCTGGCCTAGGAGGAGGGCACATTATTATTGTCATCTAGGACTGTAGCTCTGCCATGAATCCCAGAGAGTGATATTAGCTAAAAGAAATAGAAATGCAGTTTTTGCTATTTCTAGAATCACAGGATTGTTAGGGTTAGAAAGGACCTCAAGGATCATCCAGTTCCAACCCCCCTGCCATGGCCAGGGACACCTCACACTACAGCAGCTTGATCACAGCCACATACAGCCTGGCTGCAAAAAAACTCCAGGCATGAGGCTTCCATCACCTCCCTGGGCAACCTGTGCCAGTCTCTCACCACCCCCATGGAGAAGAAATTCTTCCTAACATCCAATCTGAATCTACCCATTTGTAGTTTTGCTCCATACTCCATTTCCATTGCTACTAGCTAAAAGAAATGGAAATACACTTTTGTGCTACTGACCTCAGAAATCTACATTAAGAGCTCACACCTCTTGATCCAGAGGTAGTGCTTAGAAACCTGTAAGTGACTGCAAAACTTTGAGAGATGCACTCTTTAAGCAATAAACTCCAAATAATTAGCAAAGACAACTCTGATAAAGTCTTTTCAAACACTTATTCTCAAAGACATGCCACCACTTACAGGAAATGATAAATAATCTACCTTCTGAGTCAATTAAAAACCAAACACAGACTCTGAAGTTTGCATGAACTGGAATTAACCCAAAGTTAGGGTTTACCATAAAGCTTTCATAATTCATTTTGGAACCTGTCCCCAGACTTGCACGGCAGTGAATTTGCAATAACAGAATACAGAATTAACCAGGTTGGAAAAGACCTTCGAGATCATCCAGTCCAACCTCTCACCCAACACCATCCAATCAACTAAAGCATGGCACCAAGTGTCCCATCCAGGCTCTTCCTAAACACCACCAGTGATGGTGACTCCACCACCTCCCTGGGCAGCACATTCCAATGGCCAATCTCTCATTCTGGGAAGAATTTCTTCCTAGTATCCAGCCTGAACCTCCCCTGGCACAGATTGAGACTGTGTCCTCTTGTTCTGGTGCTGGTTGCCTGGGAGAAGAGACCAACCCCCACCTGGCTACAACCTCCCTTCAGGTAGTTGTAGAGAGCAATAAGGTCTCCCCTGAGCCTCCTCCTCTCCAGGCTAAGCAACCCCAGCTCCCTCAGCCTAAGATTATTGAGGGTACTCTACCTTTGGCCCAGCACAGTAATTGTAGAAACTCAGGCACTGAATATCACTTTCTTAAATGTTACACAGCACAAACCCCAGCCAAATTAACTAGGTGATTTTATAATGTCTAGAGATGTGACCCAGCTAAGGCAGCTGAAAGTTGGCTGTACCTAAAATAGAAAGATCTGCTGCTTCCTCACCTCCTCTTCCACTCAGGATGTAGTGCCCTGCCGCTGCCACCTCTGCTGAGCTTCCAGCACTTCTCTGAGCAAATCAGGAACTGGCTCCACACAGAAAACTCACCCAGCAAAGGGGTGAAGGTATTTTAGTCACTCTGGCTTACCGTGCACTCTCACGAGCACAGGAGTCAGCAGAGGGTAGGGCACATCCAAGCATGAGTAAGGCATAGTTTGGGAGAAGAAAGAGGAGGTGGGAAGGAGGGACAGGCAGATGGTGCCACTCCTGATGGCAGTGGCAAGGCACTGCTGGGCTGACTCAGCCCTGACCTCCAACAACACCACTGCATCAGTTGTGAAAATAATGCGGCTGAGGAGAATATTTCTACTGGACCTTTGAACTACATAAGAACACAGTCTGAAGGGAAATTTCCTGACTGGATGAATTGAAATGCAGTGAAGATCTGTTTGGATATTAGCTGCATAACGAAATGTCTCCTTGAACTTTCAAGTCAACAATGATGCAGAATCAGCTACTTCAAAACATGGGAAAATTTGCTATACAATTGAGTCCTGAAAGCCAAAAAAAAGCACAAAACAATACAATAACAACAACAAAACAAAACCCCCAAGCAACAAAAAAACAAACAAACAACGCCCAAAAAAACAACAAAAGAAGCCCAAAACCAGCCAACCACACACCCCCAAACAAACAAAAAATCCCCCCAAACCAACCAAATCCCAACCAACAAACAACAGGTGAAAAATCAGACTGATGGCAATAGCATCCAAAATTACTGAAACAGTGTTTCCTAGCAGGCCTCCTAGAGGAGCCAAGATGTTTTTCATAATGGGCATCTGTTCTCATCAGTAATCCAGATTATAGGCATAGAATCATAGAATTGTTAGGCTTGGAAAGGACCTCAAGGATCAGCCAGCCCCAACCCCACTGCCATGGCCAGGGACACCTCACACTACAGCAGGTTGCTCACAGACACATCCAGCCTGGCCTGAAAAACCTCCAGGCATGAGGCTTCCACCACCTCCCTGGGCAACCTGTGCCAGTCTCTCACACCCTCATGGGGAACAACTTCTTCCTCACATCCAATCTCAATCTACCTAGTTCTAGTTTTGCTCCATCCCCCCCAGTCCTATCACTCCCTGACACCCTCAGAAATCCCTCCCCAGCTTTCTTGTAGCCCCCTACAGATCCTGGAAGGCCACAATTAGGTCTCCTGGGAGCCTTCTCTTCTCCAGACTGAACAGCCCCAACTCCCTCAGTCTGTCTCCACAGCAGAGGAGCTCCAGTCTTCTGCTCATCCTTGTGGCCCTTCTCTGGACACCTTCCAGCACCTCCACATCCTTCCTGGAGCAGAGGCTCCAGAACTCGACACAGAGCTCCAGGTGTGGTTGCAGCAGAGTGGAGCAGAGGGGGAGAATCCCCACCCTGGCCCTGCTGGCCACACTTCTCTTGCTGCAGCCCAGGCTCTGCTTGGCTTTCTGGGCTGCAAGTATTCATTGCTGGGTCCTGTTGAGCTTCTAATCCACCAGCACCCCCAGGTCCTTTTCTTTGGGGCTGCTCTCAAGCCAGTCCCTTCCCAGCCTATAAACCAAACCTGATTTGTCAGAAAACATGTAATCCCTAATGTGCTGTGAAAACACCTCAATCCCTATCTGCAACGCTGAATATTTAGTAAATAGTAGGCCTAACACCTAAAGCTTGGCATACATTAAAGATGCCAAGTACCCTATAGAAATGGCCCCTGGTTATTTCACATGTCTGCTTTCCCATCATGTATCTTTGAAGTCCCATCTCTCCAACTCTATGAGAAGAAAAGTTGGTACCATTAATGCCAATGACTCAATATACTGCAGAACTACAAAGTACATTCTGTTTTCCTTCCCAGTTCATCAAGGGAGCTGCAACAGAAGCCCTCGACATCCTTCTTGGTGGTGGTGTATGAAGTAATAGCAGTGGCCAGCTTTCAGACAATAGACTATGTTTGCACTGTTTGCCTCATAATAAAGTCTTGTTTTGACTTGTGAATTGAGCAAGTTTGGTGTGGCAACCCACAGCCACATAATACACTCAAAATGTCAGAATATGACTCTTGGAGTCATTTTTCTCCTAATAACTGCAGTTAATTCTGCAGCTCTCAGCAACTGCTAGGAAATTCCATAGGACATGCATTGAGATATTCTTAGGTTATCTTCACTTTCTTTCCTCCCCAGTCTAGAAAACATTAGCCTTAAAGTTGTCTCATTTTGAAGCTGTCAGTGAGCCTCTAAGCATTGTTCTAATCACTCACTTCTTGCCCTGGCAAACCAGTTATTCTTTGAACTCAAACTCTGGGAGCCCCCAAACACTTTGTATTCAAACTTACTATCAGATGAGAGCCACTTTGTAATTACAGAACTTCTAAGAGATTTCAAGCAGCTTCTTCTCCTCAGTATTGTTTCAGCCAAGAGTGGTATGAATCCCTGAAGTCCAGGTTTATTTAAATAGCTAGTGGTGGGGTTATTATCATATATGTGAGGGTAAACTCTTCCTAGAGGTGGCACTGCATATCTGGACTCCACCGGCTTACATACCAAGGGCTGAAGGTTTTGCACTATAACACTTCACAGGCATGCCAGGCTTGTTTTCCTTTAATCTTCTATATGCCCATAAATTTGTAGTGAATTTTGCCTGCAAAAGGCGACAGTTTATAACAGAGCAGCTGACCCTCAGTAGTGCAAAGAGTGTTCTCAGAATATGCCAGAGCAGAAGGCAGCTTATTACAATGCAGAACTCGGAATACACAGATTGGCCACAAATCTCACATACTGAGACACAGAAAGTGACTCCAGGCTGTAAATTTGCTTCTACAGGTTAGATGTCATTGCACTTCATGAGGTTTTCCTGCACCCCACGACCTTCAAGGACAAGGGCAGGGTCCTGCACCTGGGGAGGAATAACAGCAGGCACCAGGACAGGTTAGGAGCTGCCCTGCTGGAGAGCAGCTCCATGGAAAAAGAGTGCTGGTGGGCAGCAAGTTCTGCATGCGACAGCTCCCCCTCTACTCTGCCCTGCTCAGACCACATCTGGAATCAGTTTTGGGCTCCCCAGTTCAAGAGAGACAGAAACCTGCTGGAGAGAGTCCAAGTAGAGGGCCACGAGGATGCTTAGGGGACTTGAGCATCTCCCCTATGAAGAGAGACTGAGAGCCCTGGGGCTGTTTAGTCTGGAGAAGAGAAGGCTGAGAGGGGATCTGATCAATGTCTATCAATAGCTGAGGGCTGGGTGTCAAGTGGAGGGGGCAAGTTCTTTTGGGTAGTGCACAGGAATAAGCCAAGGAACAATGGAGACAAACTTGACCAGGGAAGGTTTCAGCTCAACATGAGGAGAAACTTCTTTGCAGTGAGGGTGACAGAGCCCTGGAGCAGGCTGCTCAGAGAGGTTGTGGAGTCTCCTGCTCTGGACACATTCAAACCCCACCTGGATGCTTTCCTGTGCAGACTGCCCTGGGTGTTTCTGCTCTGGCAGGGGAGTTGCACTGGATGATCTCTGGAGGTCTCTTCCAACCTCTCTAATGTACTATGGTACTGTGGTAGGCCAAAATCTGAAATGTAGCTCCAGCATGGCTGGAAATAAACTCAGCTAAGAAGATAATAATTTAGAAATTACAATTTGTGGGTATCATTAGACAGATTACATCACTTGATGCTTCTTAGATTAAGGCTGCTGAGTTATGCTTACAGTGTATTAAGCTTGTTTCATAAACAAAATCCTTTTAATCTTGTTCATACACACAGCTTCATGACACAAGCATCTGAAATACTTACACCATAAATGCTAGGGAGAACCAACATATCTCTACAGCCACATTTAAAGGGTTTAGAGACCAAACAATGATGCTTAAATAAGCAGAGATATCACAGCTCTGATCCTATTAATTCATGGCATGGCATACAAAGAGGATATGTTGCAAATCTACAATGACATATTACACTGAGCAGTTGTGGGCAATCTGCTTCTGACTGGGAGCTATTTGAAATGTACTGACAGGAATAAATCATTAAACCAGACTGGGAGACTCTCATGGAGACAAACAGCAGCACTTAAAATATTCAGCAGCTAGTAGACATTCAGGAAGAATGTCATTTGTGGGCTGGTACTTACCAGTGACTCAACATATAGACTATGTTTCATTACTTTACATGCTGTTACCAAGATTAGCTTTCACCTCCTGTGTCTGGCAGGAAAAGCTTTCTTCACTTCCAAACATAAATCTAATGGTGGGATGCTAAGGGGATAAGTACTGATGACATTATTATTATTATTAGAACATTATGGTGTGCTTTGCCCCCACCCCCACCCTCCCCGAGTTTATAAGAAGTTCAGAAAAAAATACCTTGGTTTGACCAACTCTTTCTGGATAAGTTTGTGACAACAGAGTTCACATGAACATATGAGGTCCATGAGGTGAAAAAAGTGCAAGGTCCTGCAGCTGGGTCAGGGCAACCCCAAGCACTGATACAGGCTGGGCAGGGACTGGCTTGAGAGCAGCCCCAAAGAAAAGGACCTAGGGGTGCTGGTGGAGGAGAAGCTCAACAAAAGCCAGCAGTGAGCACTTGCAGCCCAGAAAGCCAAGCAGAGCCTGGGCTGCAGCAAGAGAAGTGTGGCCAGCAGGGCCAGGGTGGGGATTCTCCCCCTCTGCTCCACTCTACTGTGACCACACCTGGAGCACTGTGTTGAGTTCTGGAGCCTCTGTTCCAGGAAGGTTCTGGAGGTGCTGGATGGTGTCCAGAGAAGGGCCACGAGGATGAGCAGAGGGCTGAAGCTACTCTGCTGTGGAGACAGACTGAGGGAGTTGGGGCTGTTCAGTCCGGAGAAGAGAAGGCTCCCAGGAGACCTAATTGTGGTCTTCCAGTATCTGTAGGGGGCTCCAAGAAAGCTGGGGAGGGACTTTGAGGGTGTCAGGGAGTGACAGGAGTGGGGGAGATGGAGCAAAACTAGAAATGGGTAGATTGAGATTAGATGTTAGGAAGAAGTTGTTCCCCATGAGGGTGGTGAGAGACTGGCACAGGTTGCCCAGGGAGGTGGTGGAAGCCTCATGCCTGGAGGTTTTGAAGGCCAGGCTGGATGTGGCTGTGAGCAAGCTGCTGTAGTGTGAGGTGTCCCTGGCCATGGCAGTGGGGTTGGGACTGGATGATCCTTTTTCCTTTTTGTTTTCCAATGGTGATATTAAATAGCAGTCCTCTGATGTTAGCATAATGGATCTGAGACATTCTGTATCACAGTAACTGTATTTTAAATACACTTTACCAGAAAATTTTCTTCCTGAACTTCCCCAGAGTCTTAACCTGAGTTGGATGACCTGAATTTGACTCTTCCTTTCCTCACTACAAATAAATAAATAAATCACAAAGGTGAATGGATTTACATGAATGCAGAATTAGAGAAGAATTTGTTGTTGTTGGGCAGCTTATTCCCATTCAAGTCCTCTAGTAGAATCCAAATCAATCAAACATACAATTCAGGCCTTACAGGTAGCATCCAGGAAGCTAAATATTTACAATACACTTCTGTACAAAATCAGTAACATGATTTTCAGGCTCTGTTCACAGTGATGCCCAATGGCAGCACAAGGGGCAGTGGTGGAAGCTGAGGCAGAGGAAGTTCCATGGAAACAGGAGGAAGAACTTTTTCCCTGTGAGGCTGACAGAACACTGGAAGAGACTGCCCAGGGGAGATGTTATTCAAAACCTGCCTGGACGTGCTCCTGTGCGACCTGATACAGGTGCTCCCGCTCTGGCAGGGAGGTTGGACTGGATGAGCTTTTGAGGTCCCTTCCAGCCCCTAACATTCTGTGATTCTGCGAATCTGTGAAAAAAACAGGACAGCAGGTACTGTGTTTCTGTGTGAGCCAAGCATGCAAGTAGACACGATTTGAGAGCTGGCTGGTTACTTAGTAGCAGGAGAGGTGCCAGGTTGCAGGCTCTAAAAAGCACAGAGATTCAGGCAAGCAACCAAGCTACCTTCATGTGAGAATAAAAGCATGATTGGCACACATAGAATCAGAGAATAAAATCATGGAATGGTCTGGGCCAGAAGGGACATCCAAAGGTCATTCAGTCCAACCTCCCTGCAGTCAGCAGGGACATCCCCAACTAGATCAGGTTGCCCAGGGCCCACTCCAGCCTCACCCTGAAGATCTCCAGGGAAGGAGCCTCAACCACCTCCCTGGGCAACCTCTGCCAGTCTTCCACCACCCTCATAGTGAAGAACATTTTCCTGATACCCAATCTAAATCTGCTCTGCTCTAGTTTGAAGCCATTGCCCCTAGTCCTGTCCCTGCAAGCCTTTGCAAACAGTCCCTCTCCAGCCTTCCTGTAGCTCCCTTCAAGTACTGGCAGGCTGCTACTAGGAGTCTGGAGACTTCTCTTCTCCAGGCTGAACATTCCCCAGCTCCCCCAGCCTGTCCTTGTAGCAGAGCTGTTCCAACCCTCTGATCATTCTCTTGGCCTCCTCTGGACCCTCTCCATCAGCTCCATGTCCTTCCTGTACTGAGGGCTCCAGACCTGCTCACACTACTCCAGGTGAGGTCTCAGCAGAGCAGAGCCAAGTGGCAGAATCACCTCTCTGGCTCTGCTGGCAATGCTGCTTTGGATGCAGCCCAGGCTTCCATTTGCCTTCTGTGTTGCAACCTCACACTGCCTGCTCCTGTCCACCTTCTCATCCACCAGCACCCCAAAGCTACCTCTAACGCCACATCCCCCAGCCTGGATTGGTAGTGAGGATTGTTCCAGCACATGGTGGAGCTGGTGTGAGAATGAATCCACCCAAGCAGATTTATTTATATACAATAATGTGGAAAAAACTGGAAAACATTTCAAGGTGGGCACAGCCTAAACTCTGATCTTTCTCTTACCTAATAGAGAACAGTGTGGGAGTTTGTCGTGTGTACTCTTTATAGACACCTATTCAAATCTCACACACACACAGAGAACTTTTTCTGGCCTGTTTTTTTTGGCCAAATGCATTATCTGCTACATGCAAAGCTGTTCCCAGAGACTGAGGACAAGTTCATTTCGCTTTCTGTTCTTAATTGACTCGTAGGTTGCAGACTTTGTGACTTGTTGACAACTCAGTTGTGGTGTGGGGAACACCCTGGTTTTCAGCTTGCCTTGTAACTTTGTTCCTTCTGGGTTTTCTTCCCAGCTGGTTTTGCTAGTTTTGTGTTCCTGCTCTGCTTCTCCTTAAAGCAAAAGGCTAGAAAGCTACAAGGTAGAGATGTAAAGAGCAAATGCTCGCAGTTCTATACTGACACAAGCTTTTATCCTCTGTTTTACCACTAAGAGTATTGTCCCGGTTTAACACAGTCTGCTCTAACAAGACTCACTCTCTGAATCATGAGGCGTCTCAGAAAGAGAGATAAGAAATCAAAAGCCCTGTGGGCTGAGACAAGGAGAGTTTAGGGAAATGGCACCACACACAATGCTGTGTACCAGCAAACAAGCCAAGCCAGCAAAAGACAATCAGCAAACAGGGCAGTCAGCTGCTTAGGACAGTCAGATGTATAGGGCAGCATCCATGCCAGCAGCCAGCCAAGCGGAAGAGACTCACTCCCAGGGCTGGAAACTGGAAGGAAGCCAGCAAAAACCTGGAAAAGGAATCTTCTTGTGCTACAGCCCAAACTCCAAGCCCCATGATACTTTGCTTCAGCCAGCACTTTCATTATAGAGCTGGCATGATGGCAGCGTGGTATCAAATACTCAGCAGCAGCCTCAACTCAACCCACGACGAATGTTTACAAAGACCTCATAAACATAGCAGCTGGACCTTCAGTTTTACAGGCAAAGGTCCAATCTTCCTTCACCTAAAACCAAACAGCAGGCTGAGGGAGCTGGGGGTGTTCAGCCTGAAGAAGAGGAGGCCATGGGGAGATGCAATAGCAGCCTGCCAGTACCTGAAGGGAGCTCCAAGAAGGCTGCAGAGGGACTGTCTGCAAAGGCCTGCAAGGACAGGACCCGGGGCAATGATTTGAAATGGGAGAAAAGCAGATTTGATTTGGACCTTAGGAACAAATTCTTTACCATGAGGGTAGTGGAACACTGGAACATGTTTCCCAGGCAGGTAGTTGAGGCCATATCCCTGAAGATAACCAAGGTCAGGCCCAACAGGGCTCTGGCCAACCTGATCTAGTGGAGGATGAGCTTGCTCACTGCAGAGGGGTTGGACTGGAAGACCTTTGGAGGTCCCTACCAATCCAAACCATTCTATGATTCTTTGACCAAACAACTCAAGGACTTCCTCTGTTTCAGCCATGTGATGACTGAATATGCTGCCTTCTAATCAATATCATGCTTTCATCATATATATCTACAAGCACTATGAGTTGGTCAGGCTGAACAGTAGGCACTCAATATTAGTTCTTTTTAGCACTGGCTTAAACCAAGGAGGTGCAACACTTTCCAGCATTGAGAGCTCTCTTTTATCCTTCACTTGAAATGGATCTTTGGCACACTTGAAGTTCTGCTCACCTCACTGGAAAAACTGCAAAGGGCAACACAATTCAACCATTAAAAATCTCTGATGTCTTTATAGCTGGGTATATTTTATGGGATAGAATCTATACCATATAAAGGAAGTGAATCTTATTTATTTGTTATAATACATGGCAAACTGAATCATAGAATCATAGAATTGTCAGAGGTGGAAGGGACCTCAAGGATCATCCAGTCCCAACCCCCTGCCATGGCCAGGGACACCTCACACTACAGCAGGTTGCTCACAGCCACTTCCAGCCTGGCCTTCAAAACCTCCAGGCATGAGGCTTCCACCACCTCCCTGGCCAACCTGTGCCAGTCTCTCACCATCTTCATGGGGAACAACTTCCTCACATCCAATCTGAATCTACCCACTTCAAGTTTTGCTCCATTCCTCCTGCTCCTATCATTCCCTGAGACCTTAAAAGTCCCTCCCCAGCTCTCTTGGAGCCCCCTTCAGATCCTGGAAGGCCACAATTAGGTCTCCTGGGAGCTTTCTCTTCTCCAAACTGCACAGCCTCAACTCCCTCAGTCTGTCCTCAGAAAATATATATTAAACCATCAATAACACCTGTGTCAGGGACTTCATTCCATGTGGCACTGTTGATGTAGCTGTTTTCTGTCAAAAGTTGCTGTGAAGTTTTGTTTACAGGATTTTTGCCGTATTTTCATCGCACCGTATTGCAGCTGCACATTACCCACGACAGCTGATTCCTAGATGTTCCAAAAAAAGGATGATCCTGATGCGGAAAACATTTATTTATTCTCATTTTCCCCCTCTACTATAGCTGGAACAAAAGAGTAGAGTTACAGCCGTGAAAAAGGAGCAACGTGGAAGCAATTCCCGTGGGCTTGTTTCACAAGTGTTACAGCTGTGCTAACAAGCTCTTGTTGCTTTCTTTTGATACTGCACAGGTTAAACAAGTTTTGTGCCTCTGAAAGCAAGCCTGCTGCTTTCTTGTGTCTTGCATATTTGGAGATGAATGTGCTCATTAACATATTTATGTGTTCATAATAACTGTCATGGTTTGAGGCAGGGGCACTTTGAAAAAAAAACCCTAGAGTTCAGTCCTCCAGGAGGACCAGAATATCACAGTATCACAGTATCACCAAGGTTGGAAGAGACCTCAAAGATCATCAAGTCCAAACTGTCACCACAGACCTCATGACTAGACCATGGCACCAAGTGCCACAACCAATCCCCTCTTGAACACCTCCAGGGATGGTGACTCCACCACCTCCCTGGGCAGCACATTCCAATGACGAATGACTCTCTAGGTGAAGAACTTTCTCCTCACCTCCAGCCTAAACTTCTCCTGGCACAGCTTGAGACTGTGTCCCCTTGTTCTGGTGCTGGTTGCTAGAGAGAAGAGACCAACCCCTTCCTGGCTACAACCACCTTTCAGATAGTTGTAGAGGGCAATGAGGTCACCTCTGAGCCTCCTCTTCTCTAGGCTAAACAATCCCAGCCTCCTCAGCCTCTCCTCATAGGGCTTGTACTCAAGGCCTCTCACCAGCCAGGGATGGACTGGAAAATGGTAATTTGTTATTCAGTATCATAGTTCTGCTATCTCTTTATCAATTGGCAGCAAGGCCAACTCCATCTCTCCTTTCCTCTCTTCCTTTGGCTCTCTGGAGTGGGTCCCTGTCTGGTAAACCATAGGGAAGGAGGTTTCATTATGGACTTCAGCCTGCCTAGGCCAGGGAGACAATGAGGGGAGTGGGGAGAAAAAAGGAGTACCTGGGGTCTCTGGTTTAGCCTGGTTGGGGGAAGGTTTTCGGTTTCTTCTCATGTATCCTGTGTATGTATTAGTTTCTAAGGATACATGTACTCTGTATTTCCCTGTACATGTTTGAGTACTTTTCTGTATTTCTCTCCAATCCAATGAGAGCCTCTTCATTTTGCTTCTTTTGGGAGTAAAATAATTTCTGTCTGCTCTTTAAGACAAGAACATAATACTAAAAGATTTTCATGAGCAAGACTGAAAAATTTGTATTTCATACATTTGACAATGCCTTCTAGTCAGTCTCTTTATTTTGCTTCAAGAAGCTTTAAACTTCAAGCTTTTTTATTTTATTGTGCTGAGTACTGGGAGTTAGTCTGTAGGTGGGGATTGGTCTCTTCCCTCAAGCAACCAGCACCAGAACAAGAGGACACAGCCTCAAGCTGTGCCAGGGGCAGTTCAGGCTGGATGGTAGGAAGAAACTCTTCCCAGACAGAGAGATTGGCCATTGGAATGTGCTGCCCAGGGAGGTGGTGGAGTCACCATCCCTGGAGGGGTTCAAGAGGGGATTGGATGTGGCACTTGGTGCCATGGTTTAGTCATGAGGTCTGTGGTGACAGGTTGGACTTGATGATCTTTGAGATCTTTTCCAACCTTGATGATTCTGTGGAAATCATGCTTTTCCACATTATAGACTTTGCATATGATGCTGGGGAAAGAAGTACCGAACCTGTGCCAGTGTCTCCCCACCCTTCCTGTGAAGAAATTGTACATAGTACTGTTACATAATTTAAAGCCCAAACATTTTACTACTGCTCAATAAAGACCACGTTGAAGAGCAGAGAACGCCCCCAAATTCTTTGAAATCCTGAAGTCAAAAGCAATGCAAAGAACTGGACTCAGACTAATGCAAAACGTGCAGTGTCTCAGAGGAGGAACCTCTTTGGTTCCAAATTTCAGTCCCCATGCAGGCTGCTGTTAGGGCAGGCTGCATGTCCCACTGCTCCCTTGACTACTGAGACCAAATGGAATTTGCCATGAATTTCCAATTCACCTTGCAGAAATGAGGGAAATCCAAAGTGAAATTTGGAAGGTAATGAGGAAAACTTGCAAAAATACTAAGCAAAGCAGAGAGCCTTGAAAAAAACACCCCACCCCTCTCGTTATTTATGCTCTGATAACCTATTTCTCATCAGCCCCTCATGTGACAGCTTATTGCAACAGGGTTTGGGTTTGCTTCGTGACTGTACTGTACTGTACTTCAATCTGAAGTTTCCATGGGTGGTGCAAATTTGAAAACCCACCAGGATGGAGCAGGTGTTAGCAGTCCTGCTGGGAGATTGTAAGCGTGTTCTGCTGACTTTCTGCTGCACGTGGCTCAATCCCTCCACCCAGGTGCAAGGCATTCCATTGCCGTGTGGGATTTGCAATGCATTTCAGGGTGTGCAGCAGAATGCATGCAAATGTACACATGTGTGAGGTTTGGGTTTGGTGTTTTTTTTTTCCTAAACAGCTACTTGGGGTAGTTTTAGGCTATGCCTTTAAAATTTTGTTACAGATTTCAAGCAGAAAAGTAAAAGAATGTAAATAAATCACTGTTGGGTGTAAAAAGGAAAATTAAAGATAATTCTTAACAATTTCATTGGAGAGAGATCTGGTATACCTAACTGTACCAAAACATGAGCCAGCAGTGTGCCAGGGGGCCAAGAAGGCCATGGGCATCCTGGCCTGCATCAGGAACAGTGTGGCCAGCAGAAGCAGGGAAGTCATTGTGCCCTGTGCTCAGCACTGGTTAGGCCAAACCTTAAGAACTGTGTCCAGTTCTGGGCTCCTCAGTTTAAGAAGGACATTCCGACACTTGAAGGAGCCCAGAGAAGGGCAATGAGGCTGAGGAGGGGTCTGGAGCACAGGCCTGTGAGGAGAGGCTGAGGGAGCTGGGGTTACTTTGCCTGGAGAGGAGGAGGTTCAGGGGAGACCTCATTGCTCTCTACAACTCCTTGAAGGGAGA
Source organism: Melanerpes formicivorus (assembly GCF_026170545.1). NCBI lineage: Eukaryota > Metazoa > Chordata > Aves > Piciformes > Picidae > Melanerpes > Melanerpes formicivorus. The sequence goes on from NW_027142416.1 coordinate 2,500,966, forward strand.
TTGTAGCCAGGTGGGGATTGGTCTCTTCTCCTAGGCAAGCATCACCAGAACAAGAGGACACAGTCTCAAGCTGTTCCAGGGGAGGTTTAGGCTGGAGGTGAGGAGAAAGTTCTTCCCAGAAAGAGAAATTGGTCATTGGAATGTGCTGCCCAGGGAGGTGATGGAGTCACTATCCCTGGAAGTATTTAGGAAGAGTCTAGATGAGGTGCTTGGTGCCATGTTGATTAAATAGTGTTGGGTGAGAGGTTGAACTTGATCTGGGAGGTCTTTTCCAACCTGTTTAATTCTGTATTCTCTATTCTTACCACTCTCATAGTGAAAAAAACCCAAAACCAGTCTTCCCTCTTCTGATCTCTTCTCTGCTTGCTTTGTGCTCCGATGGGATAGTAATATGCTTCTGCTTGACCTTGTCTGCATTGTTGGACTTGATCTTTGAGATCTCTTCCAATTTTGGTGATACTGTAATACTGTAAAGCTCATGGAGCTGATGAATCTCTCCTAACAGTTTTGGTAAGTCTAACAGCTACTTTTTATCTGCTCCTTTCTCCCTTTTGGACAGAGGTGAGGGGAGAGGAGCAGTGGGACAGCTTCCCTGGTCTTCTTGGCCAGGGGGGTTCTCGTGCTGTTTATCAATTGCAAATACCTGTCAATATTGTAACTCCTGGATATTTTGTACACATTCATTGCATTCCATTACAGAGTGTAGTTCTGCTTGTAAATAAAGCTTCCATTTGCTTCCAGCTGGGCTGGCCTGGCAATGTTAATGTTGGAGGTTGGAGGGGGGTGGTGGTGGTGGTAGAAATTTCAACCCACCACAACTACCCACCACTCTAAAGAGCATTTCATAAAAATAACTGTCAGTGAACCATGCAACATCAGTCCAAAACAACACTCCTCCAAACTAAGTATTGACACTGCCACAAGAGCCCACGCATGCACACTAAAAACTGATTCCCTGGAGGCATCTGGGGAGAATTTTACCTTAGAGGATAATAACTGCTGGTATGTAGAAGGCCTACCAGGCAAAAAAAAATTAAATACTTTTAGGAAATGATGCTGGAGTTATTTAATTATTAGGGTTGGTTGTTTTGTTGGGGTTTGTTTTCTTTTTTCCTGAGGAAAGGACGGTGGTGGTATTTAAAACCGAAATACCTTCCGCTTCCTTTTCCAACAGAGACTGAGGAGCACGCACATCAAATTCCTCCAACGTGCACTCCAAACATGACATATGGTCAGTAAACCCAGAAATGGGAAAACAAATTAACTTCTCAAATACCTGGAGAATTCAACAGACATATACACACTGACCTGCTGATAAAAGAATGCATGAGGTCACTGCTGAGGTCAGGGTATGAGCTGGGCTGTTTTTAAGACTATGCTACAGTGGGAATTGGACAGCTTTGGGTTTGTAATGGCAATAGAATCATAGAATCAGCAAGGTTGGAAAGGACCTCAGAGATCATCAAGACCAACCTATGACCCAACACCTCCTGACAACTAAACCATGGCTCCAAGTGCCACATCCAAGCCTTTCCTGAACACCTCCAGGGATGGTGACTCTACCACCTCCCTGGGCAGCACATCCCAGTGGCCAATCTCTCTGTCAGGGAAGATTTTCTTCCTAACCTCCTATGACAATGGTAAGGATTCTCTGGAATGTGCAATAAAGACAAGGTCATCTCTACCCTTCAGCTACCCTCAGAAAGGGAGGGTGGTGTAAAGACACTGGACTAGGGTGAGGGGCCAGGAGGAGGCTGCGGTTTAAAAGAACTGTATGAAAAGATCTGAGCATTGCCTGCTTTAGTGGAGAAAACATCACCATGCAGCCTGGAAGCAGCACCCCAGGACCTCCTTTCTCACCATGCTCCACCAGCACCCTTCCTCACAAGGACCATGCCATACCCTACATTTTGCCTGCTGTAAGAAGAAAAGAAGAACTCCTGGAAAAAAGAACTCTGCTGAAGGCAACACATGCTGGAGGCCGCTCAGAGAAGGGAAAAGCATCACAGGACTTGGATTTGGGATCTCTCCCTCCCCTCATCCAGCCAGGGACAGCACAAGACACGGACATCTCTTCCTCTCCCTCCTCTCCTTCTAGCTGAAGGGCAGCACCCTTCCTGGACTTCCTTCAGCTAAAGAAATCATCTTGGATGGGGGTGGTAATATAATTCCTTTTGTGTTCTCTCTGTGTCTCCATGTTTTTTCCTCTCTCTCCCTCCTTCTGTTCCATCCACTTTACCCCTACATAAATAGCCTCCTTTTTCATGTTTGGCCTCCTTTGTGTCTTAATTTCAAACCATGGAAATGTTCAAAAAAGAACCAAGTCCTCCCTCTGGACCAAGACAAGCAGACATTGTAAAGCACAGCTTACAATGATGGGCATTTCTGGAGGGCTTCTGTGCTGTTATAATAGAAATTGCGACAGGAAAGTGTTGTGATTGCTATTGGGATACATTGCTGGATTTCGTCCTGAAGAGACTCCTCTTTGGATTCAGGAAAACTTGAAAATGTTTCCATATCTTGCATGAGTTTCTTAGAAAGCTGGGCTGCATCCAAAGCAGCACTGCCAGCAGAGCCAGAGAGGTAATTCTGCCAGTTGGCTCTACTCTGCTGAGACCTCACCTGGAGTAATGTGTGCAGCTCTGGAGCCCTCAACACAGGAAGGACATGGAGCTGATGAAAAGGGTCCAGAGGAGGCTCACAAAAATGATGAAGGGGTTAGAGCAGCTCTGCTACAAGGACAGGCTGAGGGAGCTGGGGGTGTTCAGCCTGGAGAAGAGGAGGCTCCAGGGACACCTAAGAGCAGCCTGCCAGGACTTGAAGGGAGCTACAGGAAGGCTAGAGAGAGACTGTTTGCAAAGGCCTGCAGGGACAGGACCAGCGGCAATGGCTTCAAACTACAGCAGAGCAGATTTAGATTGGGTGTGAGGAACAAGTTCTTTCCTGTGACGGTGGTGGAACCCTGGCACAGGTTGCCCAGGGAGGTGGTTGAGGCTCCTTCCCTGGAGATATTCTAGGTGAGGCTGGAGGAGGCCCTGGGCAGCCTGATCCAGTTGGGGATGTCCCTGCTGACTGTGGGGAGGTTGGACTGGATGAGCTTTGGAGGTCCCTGCTGGCCTGGACCATTCTGTAATTCTGTGACTCTACAGCAGCTCTGATCAAAAGAGAAGACCAGGCAGAAGCTCTCTTCCAGACTCAAAGTCACTCCCAACTTCAACAGCCTCATCTTCAGAGGCCTGTGGTGACTGCCACCATGAAAGAGCCCTACACATGCACTAAGAACACAAAATTGAAGACAAATACTACCCTGGCAGGATGTTTTCCAAGGCAGTGATAAAAAGGACCCTGTTTAAACGCAGTGCTTTTGAACGCAGCACGCTGCTTCAGCGAGCCTCGCCACAACCGCTTCCCAGTTGTGCAACGCTTTGGAGTCAGCAAGCTACCAACATCCAAATGTTTATGGACCTTGGTACCTTCTGAAAATCAGGAGGGAAACGTGCAAAAGCACGCCTCTTTAAAATGGAGGAATTGATCTTCAGCAGGTCAAAAGAGAGTCTACCACAGAGTGGTCATTTACTAAGCTTAATTAAAGATTTGAAAGCATTTCAGTTCTCTCATTCACCCCTGTTTTGGACATAAGAATTTCACTCAGCTCATCAAAAAAGCAGCTTCGTGAATTCTCCCTCTTGACTACACCAGAAGTTAGGGTGCTACAGTGTGTGGAGGAGAGAAAGGAGCAATTTCTTGTCACAGTATCACTCACAGTGTCACCAAGATTGGAAGAGACCTCAAAGATCATCAAGTCCAACCTGTCACCACAGACCCCATGACTACACCATGGCACCAAGTGCCACATCCAATCCCCTCCTGAATACCTCCAGGGATGGTGACTCCACCACCTCCCTGGCCAGCACATTCCAATGGCGAACAACACTCTCGGTGAAGAACTTTCTCCTCACCTCCAGCCTAAACTTCCCCTGGTGCAGCTTGAGACTGCGTCCTCTTGTTCTTTATCCCCATTCTGATGTGTTTGTTTGGTTGGTTTTTAGATATATATATTTTGCATTTTGCCCTGAAAGATATTTGTAAACCATTAACCTCACCAGAAGAAAAATTATAAAGATCCTTGTTGTTAACAAGCTCTAAAACACAGCCCAGAGATTTCTGTGAATCTAAAGTTATGTCCTCCACCTGGAACTCAAAGTCCTTGGGGAAACTGTAAACAGGAAGTGGCTGATTCTCCTTTATGTTTAGTTCTCATTTTACTTACTTAAGTTGATCCAAGCCCTAAAGCAAATGTCCGAGATTCAGGGTTTTACTTTTCCTAACATATATGAGTCAAAATCCCAATCAGAATACAGAAATAACCAGGTTGGAAAAGACCTTTGAGATCATCCAGTCCAACCTATCACCTAACAACATCTAATCAATTAAATCATGGCACCAAGCGCCCCACCCAGTCTCTTCCTAAACACCTCCAGTCATGGTGACTCCACCACCTCCCTGGGCAGCACATTCCAATGGCCAATCACTCTGTCTGGGAAGAATTTCTTCCTAACACCCAGCCTAAACCTCCCTTGGCACATCTTGAGACTGTGTCCTCTTGTTCTGGTGCTGCTTGCCTGGGAGAAGAGACCAACCCTCACCTGGCTACAACCTCCCTTCAGGGAGTTGTAGAGAGCAAGAAGATCTCCCCTGAGCCTTGTCTTCTCCAGACTAAGCAACCCCAGCTCCCTCAGCCTCTCCTTACAGGGCTGTGCTCCAGACCCCTCCCCAGACTTGCGGCCCTTCTCTGGACACCTTCCAGCATCTCAACATCTTTCTTGAATTGAGGGGCCCAGAACTGGACACAGGACTCAAGGTGTGGCCTAACCAGTGCTGAGGATAGGGCAGAATGACTTCCCTGCTCCTGCTGGCCACACTGTTCCTGATGCAGGCCAGGATGCCATTGGCCTTCTTGGCCCCCTGGGCACACTGCTGGCTCATGTTCAGCTGCTGTCAAGCAGTACCCCAGGACCCTTTCTGCCTGGACATGGTGTCTTATCATGGTATTTTATACCTTGTGTGGCATAATATACAAAGAAAGATTAGGTCTTGCTCCATGTGCTTTCACACCATGCTTACAGCCTTCACAGTTACCTGACTCTTTGCTCGATGTTCATAACCACAAGAAGCCTTTTCCATGCTTTCCCAGGATCTTGTACTCAAGATTTCTCAGTCAAGGAAAATGAAGGCACCTGGAAATGCTCTGAAGTTCAACAGGGCCAGGATTTTTTCTTGAATTCTTATCCAAATATTACAATATCAGATGTGCACATGGCTTAAAAAAATTAGTTCTGAAGCAGCATTTATTGCTTGTTGTCACTTGACTTCCAGTTGTAGTCAATGAAGTGTGAAGTGTAGGAGGAAGCAATGTTTTAAATGGCTGTCTGAGTGTTTTCAAATTCCCAAATACAGCCCAGCATTACATGCAAAAATTGTATTTGCTGCACTTTTGGGGAAGGGGCATATCTTCAAATGCATTAATTTATCTGATGTGACAATATAAATCTTCCCAAACTGTTTATGCTAAGAAATCCAAATAGAATCTTTATATATACAAGAACTGTGAAGACATCCTTGCTCATATATTTACTGGGGATTGTTGCTGCAGATCTGTCGAAAAACTAAGTGAGAGCTTTTGGGGGTAGGAGGTGGGGAGGGGGAAGAAAAGGCAATTTGAAGTTATTAATGGAAGGAATTACAGAGAAAATCTGTGTCAAACAAAACAGTTCTGGAATCTTGTGCCTAGTTTTGTGCTCCCCGGTTCAGGAGGGACAGAGACCTGCAGGAGAGAGTCCAAGGGAGAGCCAGGAGGATGCTTAGGGCACTTGAGCCCCTGTGAAGAGAGACTGAGAGCCCTGGGGCTGTTTAGTCTGGAGAAGAGAAGGCTGAGAGGGGATCTGATCAATGTCTGTGTGGACTGCCCTGGGTGATGCTTCTCTGGCAGGGGGATTAGACCCAATGATCTCTGGAGGTCCTTCCAACCTCTTATGTTCTGTATTGCAATACTGTGGGTGGGATGCTGATTAGCCAGTTAAGTGTGCAGTTAGAATAGGCAAAATTGCAGCTATCTAACTTCATGAACTATTATTTGGTCAACATGCAAATAGCACCTGGAAGAACTGGTAAGACAAATGTTTTAAGCTGATGCAAACTCGTCAGAAAGCAAAAAGTGTTTGTCATCAGTTTATGATATTTAATACAATCAAGCCCCAGCCAGGAAAGAAAACCAAAACAAACCAAAGGTCTATCTTGAACTGACTCTGAAACTGAACCCTGCCCAGAATATTTCATATCCAGACACTGGGCCAACTTAAAATAATTTCAACTTAAAATAGTATAGCTGTGATTTATGTCAGAGGATCATATGTTGGTCATGTGGCCAGCAGACCCCGTAGACTGGGAGTGTTTGAAATCATTCCTGCACACCAGAAAGCTGCCACATAGATGACTGTATTTATTCTATGTATTTCTGAAGAAGCAGAAGTGGTTGTAGTGTAGTCTAACAATTTGTATATGAAGTTTCAGGTCACGGGGGGATTTAAACAGACAAATTATATTTAAAGGGGGGGGGGGGGGGGGGAGAAGATTGTGTTAATATTTTAATTAACCTGATCAGGAGCCTTTACATGAGAAGGAATTACTTAATGCTGTTGAAATAAGCAGCTTTTGTGATAACTTGGCTATTCTACTGCTGGCTTAAGCCAATTTACCTTTATATACCTTAACAGTATTACTTATAACTAGGTCATCACCTGTAACAGTTTCTATTTAGAGTTAACAGCAGCATTTAAGCCCAGACCAGGTCAATGACTTGAAAATCCTTGTTAACATAGAGCTTCAGCCACCCAATATTCTGTCTTGCACCTGCATCCATGGGCTCCCAGCAAGAGGAGGAGGCTGGCAGAGCAGTAATTGCAGTCTGTGAAAGAAACACTGCCTGCTCTGCACCCAGTCCCAGGGCTGTGGATATGATTATATTTAGAATAAACTTTATTTATTTAGAATAAACCAAACCAGGTTGGAAGAGACCTTCAAGATCATCGCGTCCAACCCATCAACCAATCCAACCCACCCAAACAGCTAACCCATGGCACCAAGTACCCCATCAAGTCTCCTTCTGAACACCTTCAATGACGGCGACTCCACCACCTCCTTGGGCAGCCCATTCCAATGGGCAATCACTCTTTCTGTATAGAACTTCTTCCTAACATCCAACCTGAACCTCCCCTGGTGCAGCCTGAGACTGTGTCCTCTTGTCTAGTGCTGGTTGCCTGGGAGAAGAGACCATCATCCGCCTGTCTACAACCTCCCTTCAGGTAGTTGTAGAGAGTGATAAGGTCACCCCTGAGTCTCCTCTTCCCCAGGCTGAGCAATCCCAGCTCCCTCAGTCTCTCCTCATAGGGCTTGTGTTCCAAGCCCCTCACCAACTTTGTTGCCCTTCTCTGGACTCGTTCCAGCAAGTCAACATCCTTCCTAAACTGAGGGGTCCAGAACTGGACACAGGACTCGAGGTGTGGCCTAACCAGTGCAGTGTACAGGGGCAGAATGACCTCCCTGCTCCTGCTGGCCACACTGTTCTTGATGCAGGCCAGGATGCCATTGGCCCTCTTGGCTGCCTGGGCACACTGCAGGCTCATGTTCAGCCTACCATCAACCAGCACCCCCAGGTCCCTCTCTGCCTGGCTGCTCTCCAGCCACTCTGACCCCAGCCTGTAGCACTGCATGGGGTTGCTGTGGCCAATGTGCAGAACCCAGCACTTGGATGTGTTCAGTCTCATGCCCCTGGACTCTGCCCATCTGTCCAGCCTGTTGAGGTCTCTCTGCAGAGCCTCTCTACCCTCCATCAGATCAACTCCTGCCCCCAGCTTTGTGTCGGCAGCAAATTTACTGATGATGGACTGAATGCCCTCATCCAGATCATCAATAAGGATGTGAAAGAGCATGGGGTCCAGCACTGATCCTTGGGGGACACCACTAGTGACTGGCTGCCAGCTGAGACATATGAGACAGAAGATGCTTTCCTGACCAATCTAGAATGCTTCATTAGGAAATGTCATGGCAAAAATGGTGCTCACAACAGTTGTGAGTGAATGAGTCCTGCACAAACAGTCATCATAGAGCCCAAGTCATCACAGAATTGTATGGGTTGGAGGGGACCTCTGACAGAGCAGGGCCACACAGGGCAGGGCACACAAGAACACATCCAAGTGGGTTTTGAAAGTGTCCGGAGAAGAAAATTCCACCTCTCTGGGCAGCCTGCTCCAGGCTCCAGCACCCTCACACCAAAGAAATTTCTCCTCATGTTGAGGTGGAACCTCCTGGGTTCCAGTTTGTGTCCATTGACCTTGTCCTGTCACAGGACACCACTGAGAAGAGCCTGACCCCTTCTTCTTGACACCCACCACACAGATATTGATAGACATTGATCAGATCACTGATCTCAGCCTTCTCTTCTCCAGTCTAAACAGCCCTAGAGCTCTCAGCCTTTCCTCATCACATAGATGTTGCAGCCCCTTCATCATCCTGATAGCCTGCATTGGACACTCTCTAGTATCACCTGTAGAGTCATAGAATCATAGAATTGTCAGGGCTGGAAGGGACCTCAAGGATCATCCAGTTCAAATCCCCTGCCTTGGGCAGGGACACCTCACACTAGATCAGGCTGCTCAGAGTTACATCCAGCCTGGCCTTAAACAGAAAGAACAGGCAAGAAATAGCCTCTAATCCTTCTAATACAATAACTTTAGGTAGTGGAGAAAGAGAAAGAGAATGGAGGGGGAAAAAAAAAAAGAAATATTAATGTCACTGGCTCTTGCTAAGTCACCTCTCCCATTGCCATCCTCAGAGAGGGAATGTGGACCTGATGGACCACTGCTCTGAGGCAGCAGTGTATGCTCATTCATGTGTGCCAGCAATAGGGCACCAGGGAAGTGCTGTAGGTGGAAGGGATTTGAAGTAGGGTTCAAAGAGGAGTCTACTCTTTGAGTAAAATTACTGCCAAACAAAAGGGCAAGGTTAGATGGCTTAGTGTCAGGGTGGTGAGCTTGTAACAGATGCTGCACAATCAAGCAGATCTGGCATTCTTTCCATGAAACAGGTGAGCACGCAGCTTCAGTAGATCTATGCAGCTCCTGTTCCAGCAAAAATCAAAGGTAGAGTGAGAAAACAGAATCACAGAATGGTCCAGGCTGGAAGGGGCCTCCAAAGCTCATCCAGTTCAACCTCCCTGCAGTCAGCAGGGACATCCCCAACTAAATCAGGCTGCCCAGGGCCTCCTCCAGCCTCACCTGGAAGATCTCCAGGGATGGGGCCACAACCACCTCCCTGGGAAACCTGTGCCAGTGTTCCACCACCCTCATAGGAAAGAACTTGTTCCTCACATCCAGTCTAAATCTGCTCTGCTCTAGTTTGAAGCCATTGTCCCTGGTCCTGTCCCTGAAGGCCTTTGCAAACTGTCTCTCTCCATCCTTCCTGTAGCCCCCTTCAGGTACTGTCAGGCTGCTATTAGGTCACCCTGGAGCCTCCTCTTCTCCTGGCTGAACACCCCAGCTCCCTCAGCCTGTCCTTGTAGCAGAGCTGCTCCAACGCCTTGATCATTTTCATGGCCCTCCTCTGGACCCTCTCCATCAGCTCCATGTCCTTCCTGTACTGAGGGCTCCAGAGCTGCACACACTACTCCAGGTGAGGTCTCAGCAGAGCAGAGCCAAGTGGCAGAATCACCTCTCAGGATCTGCTGGCAACACATCTTTTGATGCAGCTGAGGCTGTGATTTGCCTTCTGGGCTGCAAGCTCACAATAACCTTTCCTAACCAGCACATAGCACACAGAGTTACAAAACAGTCTGAGCAGAAGTACTGTAGAGGAAGTGGTTAGAAAATCTTTAAGTAGAAGTAAGTCATCAGCTGCAGCCAGAAGAGAACTGGCACTTTCCCAGAGTTCCAAAAGACTCAGACATTTGATAAAAATCTAGAGAGCTGACAAAAATCTCAGAACTACCAGAATGCCTTGTTTGGATGTACTGTAAAATAAAACCGCTTCAGAGACCCTGTTTGTTTTCCTGTTCAGCTTAAATATGCATTACTGCTATTCAGCTAAACATCACGCACTTTCTCCTCTATTTTTAAGTCCAGTAAACATTCTAGACATTCCTAGTATGTATCACAGGCTCTCCCTATAGAAGATGATAAAAATACACCACTGTGCAGCACACAGATGTACTGCAACCCTGCTGCTGCTATCTGAGGAAAGATGAACACGTATTAATGCCTATAACCAACAGGTGCTTTCTAACACACATCTCAGAGCCAGTTTCTGTCTGTATTTGAACTGCATCGCTGTGCTAAACTTCCCAGTGCCTTCCAAGCATCTGCATCACAAATATATACTTGACCAATTCCAAAACTCCAGGGAATGTTCACATGTGGTCAATGGTGCCAGGCCCAGCTGGACAGCTGTAACCAGTGGAGAACCCCAGAGATCAGTGTGGATCTGGTCCTGTTCAACATCTCCATCAATGGCATTGATGAGGGGGCAGACAGAGCCTGCTCAGCAAGTTTGTCGAGGATATCAAACTGGGAGGCTTGGCTCTGAGACACCTGAAAGCTGTGAGGCCACTCAGAGACTTGGACACAATGAGAACTGGGCACAGGGGAACCTAATGAGGCTCAACAAGGATCAGTGCAGAGTCCTACACCTGGGAAGGAAGAATAAACTGCAGCAGGACAGGCTGGGAGCGGATCTGCTGCAGAGCAGCCCCAAGGAGAAGGACCTGGGAGTGCTGGTGGGCAGCAAGTTGTGCATGGGACAGCAATGTGCCAAGAAGGCCAATGGGGACCTGGGGTGCATTCAGAGGAGTGTGTCCAGCAGATCCAGGGAGGTTCTCCTCCCCCTCTACTCTGCCCTACTGAGACCTCCCCTGGAATATTGCATCCAGTTCTGGGCTCCCCAGTTCAGGAGGGACAGGGATCTGCTGGAGAGAGTCCAAGGGAGGACTGTGAGGATGCTGAAGGGACTGCAGCACTGCCTGGTGAGGAGAGGCTGAGAGCCCTAGGGCTGTTTAGTCTGGAGATGAGAAAACTGAGAGGAGATTTAATCAATGCCTATCAATATCTGAGGGCTGGGGTTCAGGAGGGAGGGCACATGCTCTGCTCAGTTGCAGTCTGGGATAGGGCAAGGAGCAATGGATAGAAACTCCAGCACAGGAGGTTCCACCTCAACATGAGGAGGAACTTCTTCACTGAGAGGGTCACAGAGCCCTGGAACAGGCTGCCCAGAGAGGTTGTGGAGTCTCCTTCTCTGGAGACTTTCAAGCCCCATCTGGATGTGTTCCTGTGTGACCTGTGCTGGATTCTGTGGTCCTGCCCTGGCAGGGGCCTTGGACTCAATGATCTCCAGAGGTGCCTTCCAATCCCTAACATCCTGTAAGCCTTTGATCCTGTGATGACTGTTTCAAGTTAAAAAGAAAGAAAATAAAAATAAACTGAAACAAAAAAACCCCACCCAATGAATAACAGAAAAATTAAGAATATCAAAAGCTAATTATGGGTGGGGAGGAATGGGGGGGACTGCTGACTGTATCTCTTCAAGCATTAAATACTTCAGAGTGTGTGTCACCCACTACTCATCATGCATAAAGGGTTTCACTACCTGCTCTCTGCACAGCCTGCCAATACAGTTTAACAGAAAGAGTTTCTCACAGAATGAAACTCCTGACAGCTGAGGAATGGGGAGAAGACTTGGGTGAGATAATGGAATCACAGAATCATAGAATGGTGCAGGCCAGAAGGGTCCTCCAAAGCTCATCCAGTCCAACCTCCCCACACTCAGCAGGGACATCCCCAACTGGATCAGGCAGCCCAGGCCCTCCTCCAGCCTCACCTGGAAGATCTCCAGGGAAGGAGCCTCAACCACCTCTTTGGGCAACCTGTGCCAGGGTTCCACCACCTTCATAGAAAAGAACTTGTTCCTCACACCCTATCTAAATCTGCTCTGCTCTAGTTTGAAGCCATTGCCCCTGGTCCTGTCCCTGCAGGCCTTTGCAAACTGTCTCTCTCCATCCTTCCTGTAGCCCCCTTCAGGTCCTGGCAGGCTGCGGTTAGATTTCCTTGGAGCTTCCTATTCTCCAGGCTGAACACCCCCAGCTCCCTCAGCCTGTCCTTGTAGCAGAGCTGCTCTAACCCCTTCATCATTTTTGTGAGCCTCCTCTGGACCCTTTTCATCAGCTCCATGTCCTTCCTGTGTTGAGGGCTCCAGACCTGCACACACTACTCCAGGTGAGGTCTCAGCAGAGCCAATTTGGCAGAATCACCTCTCTGGCTCTGCTGGCAATGCTGTTTTGGGTGCAGCCCAGGCTGTGATTTGCCTTCTGTGCTGCAAGCTCACACTGCCTGCTCCTGTCCAGCTTCTCATCCACCAGCACCCCCAAGTCCTTTTCCTCAGGGCTGCTTTCTCTCACCTCCTCCTGCAGTCTGTACTGACAGTGAGGATTGTTCCAGCCCAGGTGCAGAACCCTGCCCTTGCTCTTTTTGAACCTCATGAGGTGCACCTGGGCAACACCTCTCTGGCATCTCCACATCCTTCTGGATGCCATCCTGTCCCTCTGGTGTATCAACAGCACCACTCAGCTTGGTGTCATCTGTCTCAGAGCCATGGAAGTACTGGTGTATTTTAGCTATTGATTAAAGGGAGGAGAGTTTCAGAGAAGTAGGGAAAACTACAAGGAAGCAGTGTGAACTGCAGTCTACAGAAGCAAAATGTGCACAACCCTAAGCCTAGCCCCAACCAAGCAAAACCAACCCTCACCTACTTTCTCAGTAGATTTTATTGACTGATATCATCCCAGCAGAAGCACTTCTTGTGACATGATTACTTCATTAACACCCACATGAGTTTTTCTCCTGTGATTCCACATATTAAATAGGACAAGAAACCTGTAAACTTAATAAAAAAAAAAGAGACTAATAACCACCTACAGTTTATACTTAATGAACAATTTACATCTTCCTGAGGAGTAAAACTGCATCCAGGATGGAATCCTGTGGCATTTTCTTTGATGACTTCAGACAGTGCAATGCGAGTGGCTAAGGGGAATGTGTGTCTCACTGCCTGATGTGAGTGAGTAACTCTGAGCTGTTCTGTGAACAGCAGTTGCCATAAATCCTGTGGTTCTTTTAATGTCCTCAGACCTTCTCTGGACGTAAAGAGAACTGCTTGTTCCAGTGCAATGTAAAGAGGCCTAACAAAAAGGTCAAACCAGACTCCAATCCTATCCAAAAAGTGATGATTTGGTTTCCTTCTGCCCTTCCTTTCCAAAGCCATAACTTCAGTAGGCAGGATGGATGATTTTCCCCCTCTTTTATTCTCTACCAAGTCTAAGCTGGAGGTGTCATCTTCATCAGTGGCCCCAGATTTCTTCAGAACACAACTTCAGTGAGGATGGCTGAGGAGGATTTGGGCCAGGGAGGAGCTCAGGAGGGTTTTGACCAAGGAGGAGATGAGAGGAGGGTTTGGGTCAAGCTGAAGCTCAGGACAGTTGTGGCTTCATTTTGGGCTGCTCCCTCCAAAGCTGCTGCCTGGGGTGGGCAGGGCAGGTGACATTCTGTACCTTGCCTCTGCTGCCAGTTGGCAGGTGAACTATCCTTGGTCTTCCAGGTGTTCAGAAAAGGCTTAGATGTGGCACTTGGAGCCATGGTTTAGTTGTCAGGAGGTGTTGGGTGACAGGTTGGACTTGATGATCATGGAGGTCTTTTCCAACCTTATTGATTCTGTGATTCTATTCCTAACATTTGCAGCAGTTTTCTCATCCTCTGTATCTTCCTCTTTCCCTCACTAAAAAACCCAAACCCAAAGCCATATTTAACCTCCCACAAAAAAGGCAAATGTTACTCTGCTTGTCTGTCCAGCTCTCATCCCACCTGTTTTTCCTCTTCCATTTCTAGAACTTTTAGAAATGTTAGCGTTTGTTCACAAAAGCAGTCAGAATTCTTCCTCTATCAGTTTGAATCATCATAGAATCATAAAATAGCTTAGGCTGGGAGGGACCTTAGAGATCATCTGCTCCAACTGCCCTGCCATGGGCAGGGACACCTCTCAACTAGACATGGCTGCTCAAGGCCTCATCCAACCTGGCCCTGAACACCCCCAAGAGAAGAGGCATTCACAGCCTTCCTGGGTTATCTATTCCAGAGTTTCACCCTTCCTAAGATCCAGTCTAACCCTACTCTCCCTCAGCTTCAAACCAATCCCTCTTGTTCTATTGCCAGACACCCTTACGAAAAGTCCCTCTGCAGCCTTCCTGGAGGATCCCTTCAGGTATTGGAAGGCAGCTCTAAGGTCCCCTCGGAGTCTTCTCTTCTCTAGGCTGAACACCCCCAGCTCCCTCAGCCTATTCCTATAGCAGAGGTGTCCCATCCCTTGGGTCATCTTTGTGGCCTCTTCTGGGCTTGCTCTAGCAGCTCTGTGTCCTTCCTGTGATGGGGACACCAGAGCTGGACACAGTATCTGTGTGGGGTCTCACAAAAATTTGCCTCTCATCTTGCTCCAGATGGCTCTGTTGGTAACATTAACAATCTTTTCTCATCAAAACTTGGAACCAGAATTCCAGCACCTTCCTCCCTGAATGACAACCATCTTCAATATTCACATCCTTACCCTCATCATTCTGTCCTGTTTTCATGCCTTCACTGCCTCCATTCATACCATTACAATCATTCCCATAATACAGCTTTAGATGGACCCTCACTCTTCCCTTTATTTCTAACTTTTAGGATGCCAGATTACACAGCAAAGCCATGGGCTCCTTGTAAGGCACACACAAAGTTACAGAGAGGGTCTGCTGGTGTCTGAAGCTAACAGTGAAAGCACAATCCTGAAGGTTAGCTTATTAAAGTCTGTCCTGCAGTTCTGATTCAAGAGTTTTAAGTTACTTCATTTTCCAAAATGTGAGCAAATCAAACACATTCAGCTGTAACCTGTGCTGGCTTAACACTTCCCTACACATGGAAGAGGATTCATACATATTCCTGTGGTCATCCCTATTATTTCTAGGTGGTGACATGAACACATGGAGAGAATGCTTGATCATCTTTTCTCACTGCTTTGAGCTCCAGGACATCACATATGAATTATGTGCCACAAGGCTTCTCAGACCACAGGAATAAGTTTCAGGGTCCTGTAAATCT
Organism: Melanerpes formicivorus; assembly: GCF_026170545.1. Lineage (NCBI taxonomy): Eukaryota > Metazoa > Chordata > Aves > Piciformes > Picidae > Melanerpes > Melanerpes formicivorus. The sequence goes on from NW_027142416.1 coordinate 2,516,190, forward strand.
GGAGTGGGGGCTAAAGGAAAATGAGTTTTAGAAGTTATATTCCTATCATCAATCAAGGAGATATGGGAGATCTCAGTGAGACTGTCACCTTGAACACCAAGTGAATGCCAAATGAACTGTAAATGCTCTGAAGCCATTGTGTACAACACAGACTGGATAATGAATGTGCAGGTGGCTGGATGTGTCAAACACATGCAAGAAAGTCTCCCCTGGAACAGTCAATCACAGAATCACAGAAACATTCAGGTTGGAAAAGACCCTCAGGATCACCAAGTCCAACCCAGAACCCTACTCTACAAGGGTCACCCCTAAACCATAGCCCCAGGGGGGCAATCTCCTCCCTGCTCCTGCTGGACACAGCATTGGTGATCCCAGTCAGGATGCTCTTGGCTTTCTTGGTCATCTGGGTACACTGCTGCCTCCTCTTCAGCTGCTTGTCCATGAGCACCCCCAGGTCCCTTTCTGCCAGCAGCTTTCCAGCCACACTGCCCCAAGACTGCAGCTTTTGGGGTTGTTTTGCCCCAAGTGCAGGACCTGGCACTTGGCCTTGTTGAAGCTCCTCCTGTTAACATTGGCCATGGATCCGATCTGTCCAAGTCCCTCTGTAGAGCCCCCCTACCCTGGTGCAGATCAATACTGACACTCAACTTGGTGTCATCTGCAAGCTTACTTCTGACACACTGTAGCTTCATCAAGGTCATCAATAAAGATGTTAAACAGAAGTGGTCCCAACACTGAGCCCTGAGGAACACCACTTGTGCCCAACTGCCAGCTGGGTTTTACTCTATTGACCACCACTCTTTGGGCCTAGCCAGCCAGTGCTTTACCCAGCAAAATGTGTGCTCAACAGGGAAGGGCATGGTAGTGGTGATGATTCCCATTCTGAACCTGCCTAGGAAATGAGAGGACTTGTCCAGGAAAAGAACTTCAGAAGGATAACTACAACATGCTCCTGGCTATGACATTCTTGGGCACTTCCCTGGGAATCCCAGTAGAAGCTGAACATCAATCACCTACCTAGTAAGAAATCTCAGAAAACATAGCTAGCAAAGTAAAAAATCTTAGGGGACTGCTTCAAACTACCTTTAGAAAGTGGGAAATCTGAGTCTCTGTCCTGCTGAGGAGTGCTTATCCTGCAGGGATAAGCATTTGCTTAGATCCTTTCAGAATGGAGCTGTATCAGCCTCGCCCAGTTCAGTCCAGGGCTGTCACTGCTGCAAGGCAGGAGAGGACAGACTTACAAGTAAGTGTTTGTCATTAGTGTGGCCCCAATGAGTATCTTACTCACATTCCTGAAAGCACGAGGCTTTGCTCCACCAAACCACAAGAGCTGGATTCAGAAATACAGAAGTAACTGGCAAGCAAATAATTGGGGAGCAGGGACATCAAAGAACATAAAAGCCATGACAAATTATTCCCAAGGAATAGAGAGCATGGAACTTCTGCCACCACTTACGAAGTCCCAGGAAGAACTGCAGTTGCTGGGAGCTGGGAAACATGAAGAGCTCACAGCTACACTGAGGGCAAAATGTCCTTATCAAACTTCCCTCTGGGTAACACCCTGGCTCGAGGCTGCACAAAGGCATGGACAACATGGGCAGTTATCAACAGCACTTTAAAAACTATTTATGTATGTATTCATTTAAATTATTTATTGGTTTGTTTATTTTGTTGTCCAAATTCTGCCCTCATCAATGGGAATGGAAATTCAAGTGCAGACTTTCAATGAAGGCAGATTAAGGTCCGCTCCAAGAGGCAGCAGCTCTCCAAGAAGAGAGGATCTTTTACTTTGCATGGGAAAACCTGTAAAAGAAGGCTCCCACTGTAATACAAACAGGGTGACCAGGTCCTTTAAAACACACCTGGCAGAGAGGGAGACTTGCAGAGAAGAAAGGAAGATTCAGGTGATACTGGAGATACCCACGCTAAGGGCACCCAAGGCAAAAGCTTCCCTGTTCAATCTGTATTGGAACAAAGGTGACAGAAAGGACAAAATTCCTGCTTACCAATTCTCTGGAGCCTGTGCATACCCTGGTTACAAAAGGTACACAGCTTCAACATCCTCATCAGTGACACTGATGAGGGGACAGAGAGCCTGCTCAGCAAGTTTGCTGAGGATACCAAACTGGGAGGCTTGGCTGAGGCACCTGAAGGCTGTGAGGCCATTCAGAGACTTGGACAGACTGAGAACTGGGCACAGAGGAACCTGATGAGGTTCAACAAGGATCAGTGCAGAGTCCTGCACCTGGGAAGGAAGAATGAACTGCTCCAGTACAGGCTAGGAGGGGATCTGCTGCAGAGCAGCCCCAAGGAGAAAAACCTGGGAGTGCTGTTGTGCAACAAGTTCTGCATGGGACAGCAATGTGCCCTGGTGGCCAAGAAGGCCAATAGAGTCCTGGGGTGCATTCAGAGGAGTGTGTCCAGCAGATCCAGGGAGGTTCTCCTCCCCCTCTACACTGCCCTGCTGAGACCTCCCCTGGAACATTGCATCCAGTTCTGGGCTCCCCAGTTCAGGAGGGACAGGGATCTGCTGGGGATATTCCAAGGGAGGGCTACCAGGATGCTGAAGGGACTGGAGCACTGCCTGGTGAGGAGAGGCTGAGAGCCCTGGGGCTGTTCAGTCTGGAGAGGAGAAGTCTGAGAGAGGATTTAATCAATGTCTATAAATATCTTAGGGCTGGGGGTCAAGTGGCAGGGCACAGACTCTGCTCAGTTGCACTCTGTGGTAGGACAAGGGGCAATGGATAGAAACTACAGCACAGGAGGTTCCACTTCTCAAAGAGCGCCATGTAACCATACTCCACACATTTTTAGGAGGAATTCTTTGGAGATAACTAGAACTTGTAATGCTTAGTTTATATAAAGTTCTCCTGCTTTTCACAAAAAGAAAAATAGATTTAGACACAGAATGTTAATGTTGAGATTCTTGCCATTGGTTACTGACATTCCTGAATACTGAGGGATGCTACTCAACAGTGTCTGCCCAAAACATCTGTGTCACAGGGAGTTTGAAGGCAGGTGTCCACACTGAATGGAAGTGTGCATACTCTCAGGCAGGCATACTCTGGCACAAGTAGTAGTTTCCACCTATCGTCAATAGAGCAGAGGGACAGGATGGCATCCAGAGGGACTTGGACAAGCTGGAGAGGTGGTGCCCAGTGGAACCTCATGAGGTTCAACAAGAGCAAGTGCAGCGTTCTGCACCTGGGCTGGAACAATCCTCACTGTCAATACAGGCTAGGAGAGGAGGTGAGAGAAAGCAGCCCTGAGGAAAAGCACTTGGGGGTGCTGGTGGATGAGAAGCTGGACAGGAGCAGGCAGTGTGAGCTTGCAGCCCAGAAGGCAAATCCCAGCCTGGGCTGCATCCAAAGCAGCATTGCCAGCAGAGCCAGAGAGGTGATTCTGCCAAATTGGCTCTGCTGAGACCTCACCTGGAGTAGTGTGTGCAGGTCTGGAGCCCTCAGCAGAGGAAGGACATGGAGCTGAGGGAGAGGGTCCAGAGGAGCCCACAAAGATGATCAGAGGGTTGGAGGAGCTCTGTTTCAAGGACAGGCTGAGGGAGCTGGGGGTGTTCAGCCTGGAGAGGAGGAGGCTCCTGGGAGACCTAAGAGCAGCCTGCCAGTACTTAAAGGGGGTTACAGGAAGGCTGGAGAGAGACTGTTTGCAAAGGAACAGGACGAGGTACAGTGGCTTTAAGCTAGAGCAGAGCAGATTTAGATTGGATGTTAGGAACAAGTTCTTTCCTATGAGGGTGGTGGAAGACTGGCACAGGTTGCCCAGGGAGGTGGTTGAGGCTCCTTCCCTGGAGGACAAAAATATTCACTACTTCAGCAGAGACTTAGTCCACCTTCTTCTTGCTAAATTCATTCATATCTGCTCACTCAGGATGGTGTCAGCTCTGCTAACTGCAGATTTTTACATCCACTTGACAATGTGCTACAGGTCCAATGCCTTTTCCAGCCTCCTGGTTTCCAGGATGTGGCAAGCAAGTCCTGCATGTCTATTGACCTCAGCTCCCTCTGTTGGACTGTCTGTATCCTAAACCAGAACAATTTCCTTTGAGGCATATATGGACAAACTGGTAGAAAAGTGTGCCAAAGGTAAGATTAACAAAATGAAACCCAGTCTTCATCAAATTCAACCCCTGTTAATCAGAAGGGTCTCCATCCCTTTGATAACCATGAGGAAACTACTGCTACCAGCTGCTGCTAAGGATGCTTTTGCACATGGACAGCTCTCATGGGAAGTAGTAGGAGATAATTCTGAGGAAGAAAAAGCAGCTAATAAGACAGAACTAATCTCTGCAGGAAAAAAAAACCTCAACTTGAGGAGCGATATTATAAAAATCTTTGGCAACTCTGAATGCATTTTACTCCTTATGTAGCTAAAAAGACTGTAGGGTGCATGAGGGGAGAATAAAACATCACTTTTGTAAAGTTCTCTAAGGACAACACTGCAGATGTCACCACAATAAAGATTATCAGGCCAACAGTTTCTGATTCTCCTGCATTTTCTCTGGCAACCCCCAGGACTGATTTAATTTGACACTGTATGCTTGCTTTCTATTTGCTATGATTTGTTTAGAGGAAAAAAACACTGGAGATGTTTTTAATATGTTCAAGAAGAAAAACAATCTGAACTTGAGTCCTGTGTCCAGTTCTTGGCTCCTCAGCTTAAGAAAGACATTGAGACTCTTGAACGTGTCCAGAGAAGGGCAACGAGGCTGGGGAGGAGTCTGGAGCACAGTCCTGTGAGGAGAGGCTGAGGGAGCTGGGGTTGCTTAGCCTGGAGAAGAGGAGGCTCAGGGGAGACCTTCTTGCTCTCTACAACTACCTGAAGGGAGGTTGTAGCCAGGTGGGGGTTGGTCTCTTCTCCCTGGCAACCAGCACCAGAACAAGAGGCTGGAGAAGGCCCTGGGCAGCCTGATCTAGTTGGGGATGTCCCTGCTGAATGTAGGGAGGTTGGATTGGATGAGCTTTGGAGGTCCCTTCCAGCCCAGACCATTCTATGATTCTAAGACTCTACATCACAAGGCAAACCATGTATGTTAGAATATACAGAGTTTTAAATCCTTGTTATCCTCATTAAAAGCATTTGTGAGAAACAGCAAAATATTTTTTACCACACTGCATTTATTTAAAGTTCCTCAGATTTGAATAGGAACTAATAGATTACCCAGGATATCTGAGGTTCCCCAATTCCCTGTGTGACATCAGAAGGCACAAATCCAGGCTGGGCAGTGACTGGCTGGAAAGCAGCCCTGAGGAGAGAGACTTGGGGGTGCTGGTGGATGAGAAGCTCAACATGAGCTCTCAGTGTGCACTTGCAGCCCGCAAAGCCAATCAGATCCTGGGCTACATCAGGAGAAGTGTGGCCAGCAGGTCAAGGGAGGTGATTCTCCCCCTCTACTCAGCTCTGGTGAGACCCCACCTGGAGTACAGCCTCCAGTTCTGGAGCCCCTATTACAAGAGGGATCTGGAGGTGCTGGAAGGTGTCCAGAGAAGGGCCACAAGGATGATCAGAGGGCTGGAGCACCTCTCCTATGAGAACAAACTGAAGGAGTTGGGGCTGTTCAGTCTGGAGAAGAGAAGGCTCTGAGGTGACCGAATCGTGGCCTTCCAGGATCTGAAGGGGGCCTACAAGAAAGCTGGGGAGGGACTTCTCAGGATCTCAGGTAGTGATAGGACTAGGGGGAATGGAATGAAGCTGGAGGTGGGGAGATTCAGGCTGGATGTGAGGAGGAAGTTCTTCAGCATGGGAGTGGTGAAGCCCTGGAATGGGTTGTCCAGGGAGGTGGTTGAGGCTCTGCCCCTGGAGGTGTTTAAGCCCAGGCTGGATGAGGCTGTGGCCAGTCTGATCTAGTGTGGGATGTCCCTGCCCATGGCAAGGGGGTTGGAACTAGATGATCCTTGTGGTCACTTCCAACCCTGACTGATACTATGATAGTAAGTGTGAGCATAATGACTGCCAGGAGGTAAAGCTAACTATGAAGACACTGGATTCTGCTGGGCTGCACAGGTTTTGTTTTGCATGAACTATGACCTCTGGAGCCAGTTCAGCTTCTCTGCAAGTACTTTATATATCACTGCCAAGATGACCAGAGAGTCATCACAGACACTGAAATAGACCTAACTACAAAGAAACACTGGAAGAGGCTGCCCAGGGCGGGCTGTGGAATCTCCTTCTCTGGAGATATTCAAAACCTGCCTGGATGTGTTCCTGTGTGATCTGCTCTAGGTGCTCCTGCTCTGGCAGGGTGGTTGGACTGGATAAGCTTTCGAGGTCCCTTTCAGCCCCTAACACTCTGTGATTCTGTGAAAATGAAAAAAATAAGTATTTTATATATATTTAAAAGAAACATGAAAAGATGTCTACACATTAAGGTAGCAGCTGAAATGAGATGCCTTTAAAAATGCCTGGAAAGATGAAGCCATTGGCAAGTGGAAAATCAAACAGTGAGTGGAAAAGGACTTGGCAATATTAGCAGTGATTCATTATGAATTTATATCAATATCATCTACAGGGGATATCAAGTGTTTGGAGCATGCTCACCCCCAAGTCAGTACTCTCTAGCTTCTTTTTAGCTAACAAAATGTCTTAGCCATCACCTCCTGGGAAGAGTATCAAATGTCAGATGAATACAGAAAGCATTTCTCCTTAGTTACAAGTAAAGAAAGCAAAGATCAGGAAAATAGACGTGAAGGGAAGGGGTGGAAAGGTTTTCCCTGGTTTATTAACTAACAATGTTAAAAGGAAAATGGTGAATGGAGGGCTAAAAGCATGCTCTTGAAGGTTTGATGTCTAATGCTCTGACAAATCCTGACAGGACACATTGCTACCTACTGCCATATTATGGGGGTGTTTAGCCTGGAGAAGACGAGGCTGAGGGGAGACCTCATTGCCATCTACAACTACCTGAAGGGAGGTTGTAGCCAGGAGGGGGTTGGTCTCTTCTCCCAGGCAACCAGCACCAGAACAAGAGGACACAGTCTCAAGCTGTGCCAGGGGAAGTTTAGGCTGGAGGTGAGGAGAAAGTTCTTCACTGAGAGAGTAATTGCCCATGGGAGTGTGCTGCCCAGGGAGGTGGTGGAGTCACCATCCCTGGAGGTGTTAAAAAACCACTTGGATGAGGCACTTGGAGACATGGTTTAGTTGTCAGGAGGTGTTGAGCGACAGGTTGGACCTGATGATCTCTGTTTTCCAACCTGGTTGATTCTATGATATCTCAAACATAAAATCAGCTTTTACCACACTTTTGGTTTTTTTCCCCTGCACATTGTAAATATCCAAGAATCCACTGCTCCCAGAAGGGAACTGGCCTATCATTAACTGAGTGGGCTGACAAAACTGAGCACTTCCAGGGGAAATTAGCTGAAAATGGGATAAGATGGTGTCCAATGCCAGCACAAGGGGCAGTGGTGGAAGCTGAGGCAGAGGAAGTTCCATGGAAACAGGAGGAAGAATTTTTTCCCTGTGAGGCTGACAGAGTCCTGGAAGAGGCTGCCCAGGGGGGTTGTGGAGTCTCCCTCTCTGGAGATATTCAAGCCCTGCCTGGATGTGTTCCTGTGTGACCTGCTCCAGGTGACCCTGCTCTGGCAGGAGGGTTGGGCTGGATGAGCTTTCGAGGTCCCTTCCAGCCCCTAACATTCTGTGATTTGGCTAGGCTAGACCAGTGCACAACCTGAAGAAAACAAATGGAGAGGCAACTCAAAACCTGGAGTCACTGAGGTATTGTGGAGAGGAAAGCTGCAAAGTTTGAACTACTTTTAGATTTTTAATTTCCAAGCTCAGCTGAAGAAGTCAGCAGTGTAAAATTAGAATGTCAAGATGCAGGAAAATCAGATTGTAGAGAGGAAAAATTCCATCAAGTTTAAGTCGCTAAATGTGGGAAATGGGATGTATGCCTATGCACAAGATCATTTGGACTGGGACAATCAGAGTACCTGAGAGACAGCCTTTGGCCTGGCTGAGCTGAAAGATGTGGTTACAGGAAGAGGAAGACAGACACAAAGAGGTACTGTTGCAGCATCATACATCAGCATTGCTTTCCCCATAACTGCAGTGGAGCTAGAGGTAAAATGCAGAATCCCTATGACCCATCAAGATTCACCTATGAACAGGGAACGTACACCAATGTTGTCTCTTTGGAGAAGCAAACAGAATTACAGAATCAACCAGGTTGGAAAAGACCTCAGAGATCATAGAGTCCAACCTATCACCCAGCACCACCTAATCAACTAAACCATGGCACCAAGTGCCTCATCCAGGCTCTTCCTAAACACCTCCAGGGATGGTGACTCCACCACCTCCCTGGGCAGCACATTCCAATGGGCAATCTCTGTCTGGGAAGAATTTCTTCCTAACATCCAGCCTGAACCTCCCCTGGCACATCTTGAGACTGTGCCCTCTTGTTCTGGTGCTGGTTGCCTGGGAGAAGAGACCAACCCCCACCTGGCTACAACCTCCCTTCAGGGAGTTGTAGAGAGCAATAAGGTCTCCCCTGAGCCTCCTCTTCTCCAGGCTAAAACTCAAAACGTTGCTAGAGTGAGCAGTTCTCTCTGCAGCTCGACTGTCATGGAAATGAAGCTTAACAGACACCAGGGTGGGGAGTCCCTCAGCAATCCTACTTGGTCACTATCCCCTTACAGAACCTTGGGAAATTATCCAACTTTTCTGTGCTTTTGTCCTTCCCTACTTGCCTTGCCTGTCTGGAATGGCGGGCTTTAATGTGATTGAAGTAGAGAGTGATTATCTCTTTATCTGTGTAACACTAGAGGTCCGTGCTGGAGTTCCCAACATTCTCAGCCGGGGCCACTAGGTGCTGCTGTAATATGAGTAATTAAAGTAATAGCTATTATCAAGGAAATTTCTGCTACTCTAACTGTGGACTGTTTCAAACATCCTGTAAGCCAGAGGGGAAAAACCCCCAACAACACAAAAAACCAACAAAACCTGTTGTAAAGCTGCAATTCTTTTGAAAGGTGAGAACCAAGAGCCTCAATTCTTCATTTTCCCTTTCACCTTTTGCAGCTTTGCAGAAAAGAAAGGGAAAAAAAAAAAGAGCTGAAATTCTTTCCTCCCCCTTTGAAAAATGCACTGAATGAATGCAATTTTTCTTTTTTTTTCTTACTCCATTTCTACTTTTAATTCCAGCTTCAGCAGTCTGCCCTCATGCAAGCTCATCCAAACCATTAGACTCCAAAGCCCCTGCCAGCCAGACAATCGTGCACCTTATCCACATCCTATTTAGATGTGAGCAGGAGGGCAAAGTCCCCAGCACAGGGGAGCACCTTTGGAACTGCAAATTACTCAGTCAGTGCATGATGATGTTCCTGAGGCTCAGATTTTGTACCTGCCAGCTCCACTGCCTTCTAAGAGGGCTTTATCTTAAAGGCAGTTGACTAGCCACAAACACAGAGGGAGATTAATAAGACTCCATATGAATCACAGCCACAAAAATGCTTTTCGCCTGAGAGTATTAAAATGTCTTTTAAGCAGCTGCCAACTATAGCTCAGAGACCTATATGACTAAAGTGCTATTTCTGAAAGTCTTGGAGTCAGTGCATCTAACTGGACTTTGCAGTGGACAATCCAAAAAGGCTATTTATGTTCAAAAATAATTTGGCAAGCCTTGTTCATCATACCACTTTTCCAGACACTAAGACTCCATTTAAAAATTTACTCTTGGATTTACTGCCCTTAAAACAAAAAAAATAAAACAACAAAAGAAAAAATATACCCCAACAAACCCACCCAAATCTAAAGGAAAATTAAAAGTTAAATGAAATGAAACCATGAAATGAAATGAAATGAAATGAAATGAAATGAAATGAAATGATGAAACAATGAAATTAAATGAAATAATGAAATGAAATGAAATAGTGAAATGAAATGAAATGAAATAATGAAATGAAATTAAATGAAATGAAAATGAACTGAAAATGAAATGAAGTGGCTCATCAGAAGTCCAGGTCTGCTGAGGCACTTCTGGATTAATTAGAAGTGAAGTTTTGCTGCTGGGCTACCTCGAGACCCAAAGTTAGCAAGCACAGGAATGAAGTGAAAAACACAAAACATATGGGGGGAGGGGGGAAGGGGGAAACCCCAAAACTACCAGGTACACAAGATGATAATTAGGAGTTTATCATAAATGTGGGACAGAATATTTACAGCCTAAATATCCCATATTTAAAAGCATTGTAGGAAAGTGCAGAGGCGCCAACACAGATGAAAATTGCATTTTAGTCTTACCATTTGAGACTGGCTCCGGGGACAGCCATTGATAGCTTCAACCTTTTCATTTGCTACACAAAAACAGTGAGGAGAAAAAAACAGAAGTAAACAATCAGATAAAACTTTCCTCTCCTCTCTCTGGCCAAAAAAAAAAAAAAAGCCCAAAACAAAAACAAGCAAAAAAAAAAACCAAAACCCACCCCCAACAACCCGAAACCAGAAGAAGAGCAGAAAAGACAGAGCACTGAAGTGCCCAGGGCTCTGTTGACAGAGAGCTGCTCTCTAAGTGCAGCTCAGCTGTACAGTAACAACACTCTGGTTAGCAGCAGTTGCTGCCACATGCCAAATCACGCGAAGGGGGAAGTGCGAAGGAGGTCGCTGCTAATTCTTCAGCCCCCTGCAAAATAACTGCTGACATGAAACCTTCCACAATTGTCTTTTCAGGGTCAGGATACAGTTTCAAGGCATCCCAGAAAGTATGAGCTCTCCAAGTAACGAAATGCACACATGGGAGACATATGGCTTAATGGAGCATTCATTTCTGACAATTCAAAGTGTGCAAGATACAGCTCTGGCCATTTAAAGTATGGTTAGGCAGCCGCTTCCAAACATGCTCACACAAACATCTCTTTTAATTAAGGCAAGGATGAACCACACAAATATCAGAGACATATGGACCCCGTCAGACTGCATTATTCAGGGTTCATCTTATTGTTAAATACATTCAACTTGAATTATATATACCCCCCCCCCCCCCCTCCCCCGGGAGGAGTCAGCTCGCAGTGCTCCTCTCAGCCCCGGGTCTTACCGATGATCTGGATGATTTCTGCTAGCAGAACTCCATCTGCAATGTCCTGTTGCAAATCCTTGATCAGCCGCTTGTGGCCAGATTTTGCTAGGTAGTGGTTAGCCCAGTCAGTGTAAATCTGCAGAGCAGGGTGGGGGGAGGGGAGGAGGGCACGGGGGAGAGGGAGAAGAGGGAAGAGAAGACAATGAAACTTTTTAAAACAAACATTGGCTTGCACACCAGAACTATATTGGATCACATTCCCGTTTAAGAAGTCAGCACCAAAGGAGACAATTTTAGTGTTGAAGTTTTGGGCCATGAAAAGAAAAAACAGGAAAGAAAAGAAAAGAGAAGAGAAGAGAAAAGCCCCAGCCACGTCCCTCCCCCTTCCATTCTCTGTTTTATTTTAACTTCAAATGATTCAGACTGTTTCATGAGGGTTCAAACTTGCTGTGACCAAGCAAAATTCCCCTTCTGACTACAGAGGAAACTCCTGTCATAAATCAGCCACATCCACTCAGTTCCACCTCCCACCGTGTTTCTACCTCTCTGCACACACACCCCCCCAAGCACCAACTTCCACCCTCCGGGGCTGCCGAAGAGACAGAGACAGCAGAGACGTGTGCCTGTGTTTTGGTAAGACTTCAGCAAGCTGCTGCTGGGGATCTTGCCCCTGGCGACGGCTCTGTGGCAGTTTCTGGGGTCATCACTGTGCCTCCCTGCACAGGGCCAAGTCGTTTGTCCCCCTGTCTGAGGTGCAGCCTGCTGCCATGTGCACAGAGCAGACTGAGAACACCAGATGTACAGTAGTCTCATGGCTGGAATTAGAGTATATATGCTGGAAATACACTGTGCTCTTCCTTTGCCAAAAGAGGAGGGGGGAGAGGGAGGAGGGAGGGTGAGACTGAGCAGCACCAAATACTTAGCAACAGGCAGCACAGAAATGGCACTTATCAACAAAAGGTTGAGAAAGACCAGCTGAACTGCAGCCTCCAAAACAAGGGGGGATGAGGGAGAGGGGTGTTAAGAGGGGGGTTGAAGGCATGATTCTATGGGTAGATTGAGATTGGATGTTAGGAAGAAGTTGTTCCCCATGAGGGTGGTGAGAGACTGGCACAGGTTCCCCAGGGAGGTAATGGAAGCCTCATGCCTGAAGGTTTTGAGGGCCAGGCTGGATGTGTCTGTGAGCAACCTGCTGTAGTGTGAGGTGTCCCTGGCCATGGCAGTGGGGTTGGGGCTGGCTGATCCTTGAGGTTCATTCCAACCCTAACAATTCTATGGTCCTAATTCCATATAGAGTCACACAGAAGTTGTTATTTCTCTGCACGGAGAACAGGACATCTTCAGAAATATGACAGCTTTTTATTACAAACACATATGTATATGTTATATATATTCCCTTCATCTGGAAAGGAAGAATAAACTGCAGCAGGACAGGTTGGGAGGGAATCTGCTGCAGAACAGCCCTGTGGAGAAGGACCTGGGAGTGCTGGTGGGCAGCAAGTTCTGCATGGGACAACAATGTGCCCTGGGGGGCCAAGAGAGCCAATGGGGTCCTGGGGTGCATTCAGAGGAGGGTGTCCAGCAGATCCAGGGAGGTTCTCCTCCCCCTCTACTCTGCCCTGCTGAGACTTCCCCTGGAATATTGCATCCAGTTCTGGGCTCCCCAGTTCAGGAGGGACAGGGATCTGCTGGAGAGAGTCCAAAGGAGAGCTACCAGGATGCCGAAGGGACTGGAGCACTGCCTGATGAGGAGAGGCTGAGAGCCCTGGGGCTGTTCAGTCTGGAGAAGAGAAGACTGAGAGGAGATTTGATCGAGATCTACTAATATCTTAGGGCTGGGGGTCAAGAAGGCTCCCTGTTCAGAGCTGATTGATAAGTCAGTGCATTTTCCAGATATGCTTTATTGTTTTTTTTTCCTTCTTTCCTTCTTCATTTCTGGAAAGCAGCAGTGAGGGGGAAGAAATGGTCTGTAAATGAGGCACAAAAGCAGAGATTTATTGAAGGAGGAAAGCAGGCTCCAGGAGCCTCCAGGTAAAAAATGTGTAATTAGCATCTTATCAAATGACTAAACAGCTCCTGCTCCACCACCACCATTACTGCACCCAGCCCAGAGCTGGGGGCAAGACCCTCACCAGCCAAGATACCACTCAGCGGAGCTCAGCCAGCACCCATGGATGGGATTGGAGGAGTCATCAATCATTGCCCTAACAACTGGGGGGCCACCAGGCCCCCCAGCCTTTGTTGTCACCACCACCATCACCCACTGTGCACCACGGGCACTCACCAGGGTGAGAGGAGGATCCTCAGCCCAGATGGGCTCAGCTTAAGGCTGCTGTCTTTCCTGGTGGGATTAAATAGGGGAGTGGGTGTGGAGGGCCAAGTGGTCACACATGGGGTGGGAGGAGATTCCAACAGAGTCCAGGTGCTCTGGGTTTGAGAGGAAAAGGGGGAAACGGAGCAAAACTAGAAATGGGTAGATTGAGATTAGATGTTAGGAAGAAGTTCTTCCCCATGAGGGTGGTGAGACAGTGTCACAGGTTGCCCAGGGAGGTGGTGCAAGCCTCATCCCTGGAGGTTTGAAGACCAGGCTGGATGTAGCTGTGAGCAAGCCGCTGTAGTGTGAGATGTCCCTGGCCATGGCAGGGAGGTTGGAACTGGATGATCCTTGAGATCCCTTCCAACCCTGACAATTCTGATTCTATGAAAGTAGATGTTGATTCTCCAGGTAAGCTCTGGGCTGGACATTTCTCTGCCCTGGCTCTGCCACAGATATCCTTGGTGTCCTAAGCAAGTAGTTGATGATTTTGGCCTCTGTTTCTCTGGTCACAAAGTTGGGTTCTAACCCCTCTCTCCCAAGGGTCCATGAGATGAAATAAAAGGATGTTTATAAAGTGATCTCATGTTGGTGTTATGGAAGAGGTGCAATTCCCACATTTCCAAACCATGTTCTCAGCAGAGACAGAGCCCTAGCTGTTACATGTACCTCCAGAGTGGCGTTGTCACATGTGTCTGATTTCTCTGTGTGGCAGCATCCTGCACAGTGGGAGGTTCTGCAGAAGTCCTTTTCTATTTTTTTGTGAAGTGAGGAGAGGCCACAGACATCCTGAAAAGGGAGCCAGTGCTGGCTGCCAAGGGCCATTGATACCTCCAGCTGTGTGCCACCCCTGCACTGAGCTCTGCTAGTCTGAGCTGCTTCTGCGTGCTGGGGCACAGCAGAATGGTGTGAGCCCCTCCTAGGGGGGCACTCTTCCTTCCACAGGTGAAGTCTGTTCCTCTCCTCACCCAAAGGGAACCTGGTTCCCCTTGGTGTGCTGTAGGTGTTACTGAAAGCTCTCTCAGTGTCTGGGTATGCCTTATGAAATCATGGAATCACAGAACCGTTAGGGTTGGAAGGGACCTCAAGGATCACCTCCCAGCCTGTCCTGCTGCAGTTTATTCTTTCTTTCCAGATGAAGGGAATATATATAACATATACATATGCGTTTGTAATAAAAAAGCTGTCATATTTCTGAAGATGTCCTGTTCTCCATGCAAAGAAATAATAACTTCTGTGTGACTCTATAGGGAATTAGGATCATAGAATTGTTAGGGTTGGAAGAGACCTCAAGGATCATCCAGTTCCAACCCCCCTGCCACGGCCAGGGACACCTCACACTACAGCAGGTTGCTCACAGACACATCCAGCCTGCTATTCAAAACCTTCTAGTTTTGCTCCATTCCCCCCAGTCCTATCACTCCCTGACACCCTCAAAAGTCCCTCCCCAGCTTTCTTGGAGCCCACTTCAGATCCTGGAAGGCCACAAGAAGGTCTCCTGGGAGCCTTCTCCTCTCCAGACTGCACAGCCTCAATTCCCTCAGTCTGTCTCCATAACAGAGCAGCTCCAGCCCTCTGCTCATCCTTGTGGACCTTCACAGGACATGTTCCACACAGCAAATGCTCACTGCTCAGCCCATGTTCACATCCTAAGGATTCCTTTGCTCTCTGAGTACCTCTGTCACAAATTTTATCCTTCTTCATTAAAAGAGGCGGAAAATAGGTCTACTCATTTCTTCCCTTTTTCCTGCAGGGGATCACCAGGTGGTTTGCCATCGTTTTCTTAGCAGCTTTATATACTTCCACAGAATTAAATTGTGGAAGTGGATTCAGCTCCCCTATAGCCAAAGGAGCCCTAAATTTCCCTGCTGCACCCAGAACTCTGCTTCAGTGGCCTGTGTTTTCACTCTCCAATACCCTTTTTTTAATGAGTGATATGAAAGGCTGCATTGAAATGCTTTTTAAAGCCAGCTGTAGCTCAGGAAGTTTCTTCATCAACCATATTTAATGAAGGCCAATGTGTGTGTGGGGGGGTGTCTCTAAAGATTTTTATGGACACTTTTAGTGTGAGGTGTCCCTGCCTGTGGCAGGGGGGCTGGAACTGGATAGTCCTCGGGGTCCCTTGCATCCCTAACAATTCTGTGATTCTATGATGATAAAAGATACATCCCACACCCACAGCATCATGCACTCCCTGCTACTACCATTGCAACTTCAGCTATTCTTGTACAGTAATGTCTCAGCTATATTTTCTGAGCTATCACTATAAGCAGAACTATTTTCTGTATTCCAATGAAACTGATGTCCTGGAACACACAGAATTTGATACCTACTAATATTAGTTTAGTTTGGTTTCATATTACAAATAAAAATACTCACCAAGCATTTCCTTTTTTACTTGTCACACCCACACACAATTTCTTGAACCCATCCTAAATCTGACTACAATTTGAACTATGCTCTCCATATGAGCAGCTGCTTTGCAAGTAGCTAATACTCAAAGAATGGACTTCCCCCACCAATCCCCTTCATAAGTTTCTTCTCTCATTAATTGAAAAGTGACAAGCACAAAGAATGTAAGCAGTGTTCTGTAAACCAAAGATGAATAGAATGGAATGGAATAGAATGGAATAAACCAGGTTGGAAGAGACCTTCAAGATCATCGTGTCCAACCTATCATCCAACACCACCTAATCAACTAAACCATGGCACCAAGCACCCTGTCAAGTCTCCTCCTGAACACCTCCAATGATGCTGACTCCACCACCTCCCTGGGCAGCCCATTCCAATGGGCAATCACTCTCTCTGTGTAGAATTTCTTCCCAACCTCCAGCCTAAACCTCCCCTGACACAGCTTGAGACTGTGTCCTCTTGTTCTGGTACTGGGTGCCTGGGAGAAGAGACCAACCTGTGCCTGTCTACAACCTCCCTTCAGGAAGTTGTAGAGAGCAAGAAGGTCACCCCTGAGCCTCCTCTTCTCCAGGCTAAGCAACCCCAGCTCCCTCAGCCTCTCCTCATAGGGCTTGTGTTCCAAGCCCCTCACCAACTTTATTGCCCTTCTCTGGACTCGTTCCAGCAAGTCAACATCCTTCCTAAACTGAGGGGCCCAGAACTGGGCACAGGACTCAAGGTGTGGCCTAACCAGTGCAGTGTACAGGGGCAGAATGACTTCCCTGCTCCTGCTGGCCACACTGTTCCTGATGCAGGCCAGGATGCCATTGGCCCTCTTGGCTGCCTGGGCACACTTCAGGCTCATGTTCAGCCTACCATCGACCAGTACCCCCAGGTCCCTCTCTGCCTGGCTGCTCTCCAGCCACTCTGACCCCAGCCTGTAGCACTGCATGGGGTTGCTGTGGCAAATGTGCAGAACCCGGCACTTGGATGTGTTAAATCTCATGCCCTTGGACTCTGCCCATCTGTCCAGCCACTTCATACCAAAACTTCAGTGATGGTATTTTGATACTTATGCAATAGTAGGGGAAAAAATAAAATAAAATACTGGGAGGAAGGAGTGGCAGAAGAGGAGGTCGGTTGCTTCAGCAGTATTCCAAGAAAAATACAGTGGGATCTTGTTTTTAAGAGAGACAATACCAACACTCAGCTGGCAGTGGAATGTCACATTTAATTCAACCTCTTTCTGTAAGGATTACAGCTTGCATCTCTTTCTCTCTGTCACTGTAGGATGCCCCTTCTCATTCATCATCAATCATAGGTTGGACTTGATGCTCTCTCAGGTCTTTTCCAACTGGATTGATTCTATGACTCTTTGATCTCACTCTTCCACAGACCCAACTGCTCAGGTGTCAGCTGTACAAAATGAAAAGCATGTAGACAGACCTATGAAATGGTAGTAATGTGTGTACAGTGGTATGTTCTCTTTAGATTAATTTCTCTGATGCAAATGAAGGGTGGTTGTAGCCAGGAAGGGGTTGGTCTCTTCTCCCAGGCAACCAGCACCAGAACAAGGGGACACAGTCTCAAGCTGTGCCAGGGGAAGTTTAGGCTCGAGGTGAGGGGAACGTTCTTCACCGAGTGAGTCGTTCTCCATTGGAATGTGCTGCCCAGGGAGGTGGTGGAGTCACCATCCCTGGAGGTGTTCAAGAGGGGATTGGATGTGGCACTTGGTGCTATGGTCTAGTCATGAGGTCTGTGGTGACAGGTTGGACTCGATGATCCTCGAGGTCTCTTCCAACCTTGGTGATGCTGTGATACTGTGAAATATAAGGAGAAGCAGAGCCTCCCCTCTCCACACTTTTGCCGTGTCACTGTAACTGCACCTGTTTGATATTTTATCTTTGACTCCTTGGGATGACACAAAGCTCCAGTGCACATCGTCACCAACAACACTCAGTTTTCAAAGGATAGAAAAGTCACGCAGCACAAAAGGCAAAAAACCTTCATGCAACAGTCTGCTTTGTATAGGTGCCCTCCTTTCAATGGGTGCTGAGCACCTCTGAGGAGGAGCTGTGAGCAGCGCTTCCCCCTCCTATTCAGACCTGGCGGCGGTCCCGTCCTGCACTAACTATGCAGTAATATTTCCCCCAAATCCCCTTATCTGAGATTTTTCTGTGATGAGTCTGTTTCAGAGAAGCACACAGACACGAACGTTCGCCGTTGCCGCACTTCCTCCCCGCTCCGCTGGTCGCCCCAGTAACCTCCTGCCTTACAGCTGCGCCCGGGGCCAGCCGCTGCAGGCTTACTCATTTCCTCCCCAAGCTTCCTCCCCTGCCACCCTCGCTCCGCAGCCGTGGCTGTCCAGGGAGCAGATGACCTCAGCGGCAAGCTCCGGCCGCGGACAGCCTCCGGGAGAGCCACGGTTCTCTGTGACGGGGAGGAGCGGTCGGGAACGCGGCAGCCCCGACCCTGCGCCCGGGTGGTCCGAGCCCCGTCCTGGCGCCCGGGGGCTGAACTGCTTGCAGCACACCAAGCCGGGTTTGACAGGGCAACCCCCAGCTCGGCCACAGCCTGCTCATGTTAACAACGCTTTCCCCAAGCATTCCTCAACCGCTCGTCATCCTAACCTTCGGGAGAGCAGAGGAAATCAACTCTGATACCCAAATATAGTTAGGAACTTCACCTCCATGCTTCACACGGAGCTACAAGCGCGATAGAGCTGCTTGGCAGGAGCTGTATGGAACAAAGCACTTTGTAACGCGGTAGTTTAAGGAAGTCGGGGGGGGGGGTGTTTCTCGCAGGTTCCTGCCTGGCTTGGAAAGTGATTTACTCATAAACCATGTAATTATGCATCAGGCAATGCTATCGTGCATCCTCTTTAAAATTAATCCAGAAATGCTACCACCCACAACCAGTGCCAAGTGGGAAATGTCAGATGGGTTTCAGAAGCACAGTCGGCCTAATGCAATAATAATGCATGACACTTCATTAGTGTCTTCCACTAAATCAGCTCAACATGCCTCCCTGACACAAATGAGATTGCTCCTATTATTTATTATTTCTTTGGATGTGGAGAAACTGAGGAATAAAGGCTTTCTTGGCAGGTTTTGTTATTGCTGGTGGGGTTTTTTTTTGGTGCTTGTTGGTTCATTTTGGTTGGTGGGTTGGGATTTCTTTTTGTTTTGTTTTGCTTTGTTTGTTTTGCTTTGTTTTGGTTTTGTTGTATTTTTTTGGCTGGTTTGTTTGTTTGTTTGTTTATTAATGTGCTTCACTCCAGGGCAAGCAGAGATGAGAACACAGCCCAAATACTCTGAGTTGCAATCATTTCTTCTATATGCCTTTTTGCTTTTTAAATCAGACAGTTTTATAAATAGGCTTGGTGGGAAAAAGCATATTCCAAGAATCAGGATCCTTCTGCATATTTTTTGCTTGTCTGCTGCAGAATATAGAGTTTCAGATCTGAAAATGGTCTCCTGTTGCTATCAAGGAGACAGATTTCCATACTTGGAGTATGTCTCTGCCACTCCCTTATGTGCCCGTGCTGCTGCTTAGGAAGGACAACAGTTGCTGCCAGCTGAGTTGCCAAGAACTGATGGCAGGTCTCCATGTCATTTAGGAGGACAGGTTATGTTTGAAAGAATATTTAAAGATTCTTCCACTACATGAAAAACTTTCCTGTCTAGGTATGTGGCAATAAACAGGCAGTATCCAGTTCTCATCCCTTACCCTTCAAAATAGGGAGACAACTCTAGGAGACAACTCTATCCTTACTCATTAGCATGAAAGAATCTAATTGCTGTCCTCCAGTGCTCAATCTCATGCTCTCATCTCTGCCAGATATCATCCTGAATACCTCTGGGGCTGGGGAGGCTTTGCAAGAACTCTCTATCTGTCCAGGGCCTCCATTTTCCCAAAGGAACCTTAGGCAGCAACAAACTTCCCATAGTTCTTTTTCTTTCCTGATTATCTTGTAGCAAAAACCAACCAACCAACCAACCAAACAAAAAAAAACCAAACCAAAACCCCAAACAAAAAAATTCAACAAAAGCCCAACAACAACAAACAACCCCAAACTAAATAAATAAATAAATAATTGGAGAAACCGAACAAAAAGTTACCTATTACAAAAACTGTTGCCAGCAGTATACCTGGGCTGCAAATCACAGCAACACACAATACTGCTTTTAACACAACAGCATTCTGCCTGGATCATAGAAATACAGTTAATAATCCTCTGTTGTTGGTGTTGCTTTTGTTTAAGCTTTAATTTCATCTGGAATAAAGGAAAATGAAAGAGTTCAAAAGCACCAAGACCAGAATTTTAAGTCAGCCAGGAGAGTCTGAGAGCCCTGGGGCTGTTCAGTGTGGAGAGGAGAAGACCAAGAGGGGATCTGATCAATGTTTATAAATATCTGACGGCTGGGGGTCAAGAAGGAGGGCACAGGCTCTGCTCACTTGCACCCTGTGACAGGAGAAGGGGCAATGGATAGAAACTCCAGCACAGGAGGTTCCACCTCAACATGAGGAGGAACTTCTTCACTCTGAGGGTCGCAGAACACTGGAACAGGCTGCCCAGGGAGGTTGTGGAGTCTCCTTCTATGGAGACTTTCCAGCCCTGTCTGGATACATTCCTGTGTGACCTGCGCTGGATTCCATGGTTCTGCTCTGGGTGGGATGTTGGACTTGACGAGCTTTGGAGGTCCCTTCCAACCCCTAGCATCCTATGAGCCTGTGATCCATAGTGGAAATGTGTCACTGTTAACTGAATAAAAGGGCTGTGTAAATTTCTAGTGTATTTACCAGACTTAAAATGCTGCTGTTGGAGACAACTCAGAGTTGACAGCACTTAAGAGATTTTCACCCACAGATGCTTGTTCAAATCATGCTTGCAGAAGGAGAGTTTGATGACTTGTTTCTGTTACTCTCCAGTATGCTACCAAAAGGGCCATAGGGGCTGTATATCTATTTCCTGGGCCATGTTCCAGTTGTGTGGCCCACCCTGGATGTTGAACACACCCCAGAGCCTATATAACAGTCCCAGAGGCTCTGATTAAGAGGATTTTCTAGAGGAGAGGGCATGACCACAACTCTATTTCAACGTAGCTATTCTTGGCTAGTAAGTTGTGGGTAGTAAAACATGTGTTAAGAGTGTCCTTGAAGCTATTTGTATTTATAAAGAGAAGCTGAGCACTGACTAGCATTAGCATAGGGCAAGGAAGTCAGACTGCCATGAGATGCCTTTCCCCTTCCCACTGTATACACTGAGGGAGATGTAACTGGAAGGCAGGATCTGACCTTCTTAATGAAGATTATTACTCTGGGTTGAAAAAGAATTTTTTCTTAGTTGCAGTTCTCCACTTAGCAAGGAAAAAGGCTAACTGTGAATGCAATGGTTCATATCTAGACTACCATAAGAGATCAAGCACAGGAATCATGTCCAGATATAACAGCCTACAGAAAACACCTTGTGACTCATTTGCTATAGGGTAAAGCTTAGGGTTAGAGGTGGCTTTTCTTTTGGCTTGCTTTTAATATTAAGCAAATTACATGCAAAGGAAAAATATTTATGCAATTAAAAATATATGGCCAGAAGATGGAACTAGAACAACTTAGTTTTAAGGCAAGAAGGTGTGTCCAGAGAAGGGCCACGAGGATGAGCAGAGGGCTGGAGCTGCTCTGCTATGGAGACAGACTGAAAGAGTTGGGGCTGTTCAGTCTGGAGAAGAGAAGGCTCCCAGGAGACCTAATTGTGGCCTTCCAGGATCTGAAGTGGGCTCCAAGAAAGCTGGGGAGGGACTTTTGAGGGTGCCAGGGAGGGATAGGACTGGGGGAGATAGAGCAAAACTGGAAATGGGTAGATTGAGATTGGATGTTAGGAAGAAGTTGTTCCCCATGAGGGTGGTGAGAGACTGGCACAGGTTGCCCAGGGAGGTGGTGGAAGCCTCATCCCTGGAGGTGTTTTACAGCCAGGCTGGATGTGGCTGTGAGCAACCTGCTGTAGTGTGAGGTGTCCCTGGCCATGGCAGGGGGTTTGGAACTGGCTGATCCCTGAGGTCCCTTCCAACCCTGACAATTCTATGATTCTGTGCATGAAAATGCAATGAGTATTAAATGGCATTCCACAACACCCTGCTTCTGAACCATGCTGAGCAAACCGTGCTGAACAATTATGAATTAAGGACTGGAAACCATTTAGGAGGACACATCCCAATTAACCAAAATGTCAGAATCCCCGTAGTATGATTCTATTTTGTAAACAGCAGCACACATCCCTCAACATCAGACAGCAATTTTAAGATAAAAATATAATTAAATAGAACTGTGCTAAGCCCAGCTAAGGAAATGAACAGAAACAATACTCTTCAACAATCACTGGCGAGCTTTAGCTGACTGACCCAGCTTTAAGGGGGTGATTTATATTCCCGAGCTTCAATTACCTGTTGTGATCTATTCAGATTCAGAAGATACAGAATTAACCAGGTTGGAAAAGACCTTTGAGATCATCAAGTCCAACCATGACCCAACATCTCCTGACAACTAAACTATGGCTCCAAGTGCCACATCCAAGCCTTTCCTGAACACCTCCAGGGATGGTGACTCCACCACCTCCCTGGGCAGCACATTGCAGTGGCCAATCTCTCTGTCTGGGAAGAATTTCTTCCTAACATCCAGCCTAAACCTCCCCTGGCACAGCTTGAGACTGTGTTCTCTTGTTCTGGTGCTGGTTGCCTGCCTGGGAGAAGAGGCCAACCTCCACCTGGCTACAAGTAATCACCCAAGTAACATTTACACTGACTTACTGTGTTTTCTTCCTTCTCATCTCTTAACACATCCTAGCTCAGAATGCATTTCAATCGTGTGTTTGAGGCTGGCATTCACCAGTGCCACGAGGGCATGATTTTTGTGTTGGGTTTGCTCGGGCTGGCTTTGAGAATAATCACACCCATTTGCACTACAGTTCAGTCGTATAGTTTTGTTACTGGCTTGCTGCAGCTGCTCCTCAACCCTGTGCAATAGCAATAAAGAACCACAAGAAGGAGCCAGATACTCAGCCTGCAGCTGCAGGGGATCCAACCAGGCCTCTGCTTCTCTGCAGACCTGTGCTGCTTCGAAGCCATCCATGCAGGTTAAGGGAGTTGACCACAGTTATTAGTACTGGCCTCCAGCTGCCTTTAATTATCAGGAGACAATACTAAGTGACACACAAAGTGATCCTCCAAAACTGCCAACCTTCTGTTCTAAATGCTCCATACACTTGCCTGTCAAACTTTGGAATTAATTTCCTAGATATATTCCCTAATGTGTATTTCAGCAACGGTTTAGTAAAGTGCAGTAAAAATACAAGAGCCATTATTCAATGCAGCTTTTTACATACAGCACTGATTAAAACTCATATCTCAGTTTGGGTTATAACAGCAAGGAAGGGGAGAATTCCCTTATTGCTCTCTACAACTGCCTGAAGGGAGGTTGTAGCCAGGAGGGGGTTGGTCTCTTCTCCCAGGCACCCAGCACCAGAACAAGAGGATACAGTTGCAAGCTGTGCCAGGGGAGGTTCAGGCTGGAGGTGAGGAGAAAGCTCATCTCAGATGCCCATTGGCTCCAAGTGCCACATCTAATCCTTTTTTGAATACCTCCAGGGATGGTGACTCCACCACCTCCCTGGGCAGCACATTCCCATGGCCAATCTCTCTGTCTGGGAAGAATTTCTTCCTAACATCCATCCCGAACCTCCCCTGGCACACCTTGAGACTGTGTCCTCTTGTTCTGAAATCAGGGAGCAATTCGCAGAACAAGAACATCCTTACTTTGCTGATTCCTTTTTGTCGATGTTCATCAGCAAGAATCTGCTCTTGGTATCATCCAGACCATTCCTGGATGGAGCGGGCACATGCCTTAGAAAAGCAGCAACAGGGCTCCCCTCACATGGAGCTGAGGAGATTCCACTGTGAAACTCCTCCAGATTTTCCCATCAAAGCTCATTTTAAGGATTTATAACTTGGACCAAGACATTCTTTCCACACTGTGATTTGGCATTAAAGAACTTGGCCCAAGGATCAAAACAAGCCTCTTTTCCAGCTCTTCTTTTCAAGTGTGGGAAAGCAAATTTCTGATATGTAAAGATGCAAAAATATTGAGGGCATACTTTTGTTCTCTTGTTGCAAGAAAACAGTGGCAAATGAGACCACAACTGGCTTTAAATGCAAAAGTCTCCATCTAGCTTGGACTTTTTGAGGCTTAGAAACTGATTTGAATTGTCTGGCTTCCTCTCATGTGGAAGAATGGCTTTGCAAATCAAAACAAACAAACTAAACTCTTTGCTTTCTGAGCTGCATATATTAGAGCAAGGCACTCTGGCTCCTGCTTATTTCTTCTCTGGGCTTTGATGTTTAAAATTTGTTTGTCACCAACTCGTATAATTTCACTGTCAGTAAATGCTTTGCACATTCATCATGCCAGCCAGGTGCTAAAGTGAGACAACATTCCTCACAGCATCACAGAGTGGTAGGGGCTGGAAGGGACCTCCAGAGATCATCCAGCCCAACCCCCCTGCCAGAGCAGGGTCACCTAGAGCAGATCACACAGGAACACATCCAGGCAGGGCTTGAATATCTCCACAGAGGGAGACTCCACAACCCCCCTGCGCAGCCTGCTCCAGGGTTCTGTCACCCTCACAGAGAAATAATTCTTCCTCCTGTTTCCATGGAACTTCCTCTGCCTCAGCTTCCACCACTGCCCCTTGTGCTGCCATTAGGCATCACCCAGCAGAGCCTGGCTCCAGCCTCTGGGCACTCACCCTGCACATCTTCATCAACAGGAATGAGGTCACCACTTCAGGCTCCTCCTCTCCAAGCTACAGAACCCTCAGCTCCCTCAAGCTCTCTTCATAAGGAAGATCTTTCACTCCCCTAATAAGCTTTCTGGTGCTATTAAGTAAACATGGCAATGATTTCAAACCCAAGTGATCTGGGCCTCTTCTTCCTGTCATTCAGTTTCTATTAAAAGAGGTCTTGGTGGTGAATGTGGGAGTGGTAATGGTTGTGTGTGCACAACCATTTTACCTTTTGCTACCCTGATGGAGATTAGGGAAATTAAATTATGCTTGCATATATATAGATTTATTGATAGTTTTTTATATATATATATATATATAATTTATATACACTTATTCAGTTCAAGTCATGTAAATCAGTGTTTTACAATGTGAAAGCCTAAGGATGTAGCTCACTGCAATGAAAATGCCAGTTTGAGACTTCTTTCCCTTTGAGGCTGTTTGAGGGCCTGCCCAAAATGAGCATCTGCCCATTCTGATGATATGATTTAAATCTGTAATCATCCAGCACAATAAATTTTAGGAGTTAAATTCTGCTAGAGAGTAACCTGAAACAGCAAAAGGAAGACAATCCTTTCAGCCTAGTTTTTGACAAGAGAAGATGTTCCATCCCCAGTGAGATGCCATGTTACATTCTTCCCCATTTCTTAAGAAGTTACTCATCTTATGCACAGCTTTTTGCAACCCAAACAAGGCAGGAAAAAACATACTATGAGAAGAAAAAAAAGACTTGTAGATTCCTACCAAAAATGTTCTGAAAAACCTTTCATTTCTGTTACAGAAGGGAAGATTTGCCTCAGTGCCTCTTGTGAAGGTTCTGGCTGCGTATCACATGGGAAGAGGGAGTATCTCAAGACAGGAGGTCCCTCTGAGCTGGGGACTGTCCTTCATGTGTGATCAACCTGCAGCCTCTGGTGCAAAACTTCTCATGTATGACTCACCTTTTCAGTTCTGCTGCACACCTCTGTAGGCCTACACCACAGTCCAGAGTAACATCAAAGATATGTCCCTCACGACATTCATGACCTATGATTTACTACTGGAGATGATGAAAAATGTCTCTTAACTCTGCATTAAAATAGCAAACTCAAGATCCACCCACTGTGCCCTCCACACAACAAAAGTAGATCTAGCAAGAGATAAATGCACCACTTCCAATTAAAGAGGATTTTAATACCCAACTAGAACATTCTTATGTTGATTATTAGCATACTTCTATGTGAATTTTAGGTCTATAGATCAAGGAAGGAATCCTAGATAATGGTAATAAAGATGGATAACAACCTTAAGCTTCTATGTGCTATCTTCCATTATACTGCAAGTTCTTTTATGAAGGGTCAGGGCTCAGCTACGTAAAGATCCACCCTGACTTAAGTGAAATCAAGTTCTTTATTGAGGCTTTGGTGCAGGGCAAGTTTGCAGCTGTGCTAGGCACACAATCACACAGAATCACAGACTGTTAGGGCCTGGAAGGGACCTCCAGAGATCATCCAGTGTGACCCCCCTGCCAGAGCAGGATCACCTAGGACAGGTCACACAGGAACACATCCAGATGGGTCTTGAAAGTCTCCAGAGAAGAACACTCCATAACCTAGGCTGCTGCAATGCCAAAATCACTGGCCATCAGCCCAGCTAGTTCTGTTCCTGGTACTCATCTGTTACACGCTGGATTTACTCAACAGGAAGATGCTCATGGTTTTGGTTTGCACCTGTACAGCACCAAGAGAAATCATTCATATGGACACCTGGACTTCAAAGTAGTGTCCAAACTATGACATCTGTATCTCTCCTTCACAGATGCCTATTTTTCTTTTTTTGCATCACAAGAATATGCCATGAATTTCAGGTCACAGAGAGAAATGGCTAGATGATGTGGGACTGAAAGTTAGAAACACTTCCCAGTCTTACACATGCAAACAGCCTGTCATCACCGAATCCAGGCACAGAGAAGTGTCTTAAAACTGAAAATCAAATGATCACAGAATCACAGAATTGTCAGGGTTGAAGGGACCTCAAGGATCATCCAGTTCCAACCCCCCTGCCATGGGCAGGGACACCTCACACTACAGCAGATTGCTACAGCCACATCCAGCCTGGCTGCAAAAACCCTCCAGGGATGAGGCTTCCACCACCTCCCTGGGCAACCTGTGCCAGTCTCTCACCACCCTCATGGGGAACATCTTCTTCCCAACATCCAATCTGAATCTCCCCATTTCTAGTTTTGCTCCATTCTCCCCAGTCCTATCACTCCCTGACACCCTCAAAAGTCCCTCCCCAGCTTTCTTGGAGCCCCCTTCAGAGACTGGAAGGCCACAACTAAGTCTCCTGGGAACCTTTTCCTCTCCAGACTGAACAACCCCAACTCTCCCAGTCTATCTCCATAGCAGAGGAGCTCCAGCCCTCTGCTCCTCCTCGTGGCCATTCTCTGGACACCTTCCAGCACCTCCAGATCCTTCCTGGAACAGAGGCTCCAGAACTGGACACAGTGCTCCAGGTGTGGTCTCAGCAGAGCTAAGCAGAGGGGGAGAATCACCTCCCTCTGTCAGTCTACTATGTATGTGGAAGAGCAGAGGCTGGTATGAGAAGAAAAGAAAGTTCTTAAGAGAGTTGTGTGAACATGGAAGCTCAGCAGCTACCTGTGATTTTTTCTTCACCCCGCAGTCACCACCTGGAGGGTAAGTATCAGTTGTTTTTCTCAGTCCTGGGCATATGGATCTTTTACCACTTCAAGGCCAGCTCTTTCTTATAAACCAGTTTGTGCTTTTGTGTTTGAGGTCACTTTGCTGGCTCTTCATGTCTGGCCCTGCATGGGGTACCCAACACCTTCTTCACTCAGGGACAGCTTTCTGCATCTGCAAATCTTCACTTACTGTCACAGGATCACAGGCTCACAGGATGTCAGGGGTTAGAAGTGACCCAAAGAGATAATTGAGTCCAACCCCCCTGCCAGAGCAGGACCAGAGAATCCAGCACAGGTCACACAGGAACACATCCAGATGGGGCTGGAAAGTCTTCAGAGAAGGAGACTCCACAACCTCTCTGGGCAGCCTGCTCCAGGACTCTTTGAGCCTCCCAGTGAAGAAGTTCCTCCTCATGTTGAGGTGGAACCTGTGCTGCAGCTTACATCCATTGCTCCTTGTCCTAGCTTCTATTTAAAACACACACTCTGGTGATATCCCTGAGTCTTGGATAACAGACTAGGAATGGAAGGATAGGGATTGACTAGCTCACTTTAAAGTGCCACTGCCTTTAAATTTAATTAAATCCATATCTTCTACCTCCCACACAATCACCCCCTGGGACTAAAGGCTTCTGTAAAAGATTAGGAAGGGGATACTCTCACTGCAGCCTCACCACTATGAAGTAAATAACTCAAGATTTAGGAAGTTGTGAGCAGGAAGCAGAGGATGAAGAAGAAAGAGATTCACTGAAAACACAAACAAATAACCCTGCTGGCTAGAGATTACAGCCATCACTTTGGATAGAGGAGATTGTTCTCCAGCCTTTCCTTCCCAAAGTCCTTCTGCATTTTGTCATAACAATGTAGGTTAAAACACAGAGATTCTCCTGGTGAAAGGACCATTGTGTCTCCTCTCCAGTGAGCCCTAAGCCAGTAGGCTGCCGCCTTGTATCCCACATTGTGCTCAGTTGTTACTCTGGCTCTGGTGCAGGGTGGCACTGATGATCCCTCCAGCCCCTTGGCTAGCTCTGCCTGAGAGGGCTGGCACACCAGGAGAACTGCTTTCTTCTGGAATATTACTTTGGGGACTTCCACTGACAGCTCTACATTTAGTTGGCTTTTTTAGAACAAGCAAAATAGCTTTTTCTGACCTTTCCCAGTACCCTTCTAAGTTCTTGATAAAATACTAAGAAAAACAACAAAATCATGCTAGCTTTTAAAACTTCTTTGATTTTCTTTTCATGGGAAGTAATTATTGCCAGGGAACAATGCAATATTTCATTCTGAAACACTGGCTTGGGTTTTTAGGGGGTTTTGTGGGGTTTTATTAATTGGTTTTTATTTCATAGTATCGCAGTATCAGTCAGGGTTGGAAGGGACCACAAGGATCATCTAGTTCCAACCCCCCTGCCATGGGCAGGGACACCCCACACTACATCAGGCTGGCCACAGCCTCATCCAGCCTGGGCTTAAACACCTCCAGGGACGGCGCCCCAACCACCTCCCTGGACAACCCATTCCAGGGCTTCACCACTCTCATGGGGAAGAACTTCCTCCTCACATCCAGCCTGAATCTCCCCACCTCCAGCTTCATTCCATTCCCCCTAGTCCTATCACTACCTGAGATCCTGAGAAGTCCCTCCCCAGTCTTCTTGTAGGCCCCCTTCAGATACTGGAAGGCCACAATTAGGTGACCTCAGAGCCTTCTCTTCTCCAGCCTGGACAGCCCCAACTCCTTCAGTCTGTCCTCATAGGAGAGGTGCTCCAGCCCTCTGCTCATCTTCGTGGCCCTTCTCTGGACACGTTCCAGCACCTCCACATCCCTCTTGTAATAGGGGCTCCAGAACTGGACACAGTACTCGAGGTGGGGCCTCACCAGAGCTGAGTAGAGGGGGAGAATCACCTCCCTTGACCTGCTGGGCACACTTCTCTTGCGGCAGCCCAGGTTCTGACTGGCTTTGCGGGCTGCAAGTGCACATTTGTTTTTGCCAGCTCTACCTTTTTGTTCCACTGGCAGGTGCTTATTTCACCAGCCCTTTAAATAAACCCTGCTGGTAAGGGGTTTAACTTTGCTGAGCCAACGCAGCTTCTGAGCACTCTCAGAAGTACAATTTCATGTCTGTACAGATCCTTAATGCAAAAACCTGGGATGGCTGTGGACGGACTACAAGTGCTGCCAAAAGTAGGCAGCTGCTGAGTGGGAGTTTAGAGGATGAGAATGATGGATAGAAGCACCCAGAATGCAAGGGAGGCAGGTCATAGGAACATAAAATTCTTTGGAGGGGAGAAGGGAAGGTCTCCTATTTCAGGAATTACTGCACAAAGGAAATCCTTTGTTAGAATTCCAACCACTTACTACATTATTTAATGCATAAAATTAATATGGAAAGAGAATAGTCCTTAAATCAGGTTTTTCCTTAAATTCTTACAGTTGCAGGCTTCTGATAATAGAAGACTGACTTTTTAAGTAGGACTTCTTGAATGCCTCTGATTTCTGATGCCACGTAAGGAGCAGTGCTTTGGAGGCACTTCCTGAGAACCTATAGAACTTCAACGCACTTTTATGCTTGCTTTTTTTTAAAGAATCTGTACATTTCACAGAATCACAGAAATACTCAGGTTGGAAAAGACCCTCAGAATCACCAAGTCCAACCCAGAACCCTACTCTGCAAGGGTCACCCCTGAACCATAGCCCTAAGTACCACATCCAAATCACTTTTAAACATATCCAGGGTTGGTGACTCCACCACCTCCCCGGGCAGCACATTCCAGTCCCTGACCACTCTTTCCATGATTTTTTTTTTCCTAATGTCCAGTCTAAGATCTTTGCTTCACACAGAGAATCACAGACACATAGACATTGGAAAAGACCCTCAGTCTAGTTGGAAAAGACCCTAGTCAGTTGGAAAAGTCCAACCCAGAACCCTACTCTGCAAGGGTCACCTCTAAACCATAGCCCCAAGCATCACATCCAAACCACCTTTAAACACATCCAGGGTTGGGGACTCCCTGGGCAGCACATTGCAGTCCCTGACCACTCTTGCCCTGAAAAAATGCTTCCTACTGTCCAGTCTAAGCCTACCCAGTGGCAGCCTGAGGCCATTCCCACTTGCTCAGGAGCTACAGGTTGGAGACCCAGGCATAGTTTGACATTTTGTCAAGCTGATGTACTTCCCAAGTTCTGCAGGCCCACAGAAAAGTTTCCTCCAACATCCCTCCAGATGGCTTTGTGTTCAGCTTCCCCAAGCAGATTCATGTTACCTCAGTAGCAGTACTAAACCCCCATTGTTAACATCAGTGCTTCATTTTATGTTCCTGTCATGATCTTGTTACAAGTTGTAGTGGTATTGGCATTATCTGCCTAATAACCATTCCTGAGTCACAGCATTAAGTATTTTAAGACTCGAGCTCTGTTCTAGAATCTGCTGAATCACTTAACTTTTATCTGTTTCTTTGACTGAAGGAGATGTTCCATGCCACCTCCCTGGGCAACCTCTTCCAGCAGCTCTTCCCCATGAAGGTGGTGAGACACTGGCACAGGTTGCCCAGGGAGGTGGTGGAAGCCTCATCCCTAGAGGTTTTGAAGGCCAGGCTGGATGTGGCTGTGAGCAACCTGCTGCGGTGTGAGGTGTCCCTGGCTATGACAGGGGGGTTGGAACTGGATGATCCTTGAGGTCCCTTCCAACCTTGACCATTCTATGATTCCAAAGTATGAAAGTGGGCAAATGACTTCTCTAGCGTGTGGCTTTATAGCAAAGCAACCTCAACTCAGCCAGATAAAGTGAATCTCTTCCAAGATACTTATGTATCCCTGCATTGTGTAGAAAAGATCTTTTCCTTCATCCATTCACATTCATACAATTAGAATAGAATAGAATAAACCAGGTTGGAAGAGACCTTCATGATCATCGCATCCAACCTATCATCCAACACCACTTAATCAACTAACCAATGCAACCAAGCACCCTGTCAAGTCTCCTCCTGAACACCTCCAGGGATGGCGATTCCACCACCTCCCCAGGCAGCACATTCCAATGGGCAATCACTCTCTCTGTGTAGAACTTCCTCCTGACCTCCACCCTGAACTTCCCTTGGCGCAGCCTGAGACTGTGTCCTCTTGTTCTGGTTCTGGCTGCCAGGGAGAAGAGGCCAACCTCTGCCTGTTTACAACCCCCCTTCAGGGAGTTGTAGAGAGCAATAAGGTCACCCCTGAGTCTCTCTTCTCCAGGCTAAGCAACCCCAGCTCCCTCAGCCTCTCCTCATAGGGCTTGTGTTCCAAACCCCTCACCAACTTTGTTGCTCTTCTCTGGACATGCTCCAGCAAGTCAACCTCCTTCCTAAACTGAGAAGCCCAGAACTGGACACAGTACTCGAGGTGTGGCCTAACCAGTGCAGAGTACAGGGGCAGAATGACCTCCCTGCTCCTGCTGGCCACACTGTTCTTGATGCAGTCCAGGATGCCATTGGCCCTCCTGGCCGCCTGGGCACACTGCTGGCTCATGTTCAGCCTACCACCAACCAGTACCCCCAGGTCCCTCTCCACCTGGCCGCTCTCCAGCCACTCTGACCCTAGCCTGTAGCACTGCATGGGGTTGTTGTGGATGGGCACCACGTTGGCCAGCTTCCAGTCCTCTGGGACATCTCCAGTGAGCCAGGACTGCTGAAAAATGATAGAGAGTGGCTTGGCCAGCTCCTCTGACAGCTATTTCTTCATACATTGCTGTTGCTGTGATTGTGGAAGTTTTAGACAGTACAAGACACAAGTTGGCCTGGCCCGCTCCAAACCTGACCTGCACAGGGAAAGTGGCCTCTTAAACCCTGGCAGTGGTCCGTGTGGAGCTGCAGAGCCTCTGTATTCACCTCTGTTGGGTGAGTAGATTGGGTGTGATCTGTCACATTGTATACCACATTCCTTTTGTAAAGAGCCTCAGCAACCTTTCCAAACTATGATCTATCCTAGTTGTGTCCTCCTGTACCTACTAGCACTTAGTGATGTTTCTCCTTTCTAGCACCACCATCTTTAAGCTTTAGGATATCCTCTGGTCCTACTCTCTTCTTTCAGCTTTGGGAAGAGTAAACTGCCCTCACCCTGAAGAAAATCAGGACAGAAAATATACTAAGAATTAAGAAATAAACTAATTAGGAAATATGATATCTTTTCATCAAAGATCCTCATATCAAAGGGTTCATTACTATTCTGTCCCTTGTGAGAGAAGGTTGATATCTCTTAAGAAGTCTCTCTGAACACATTTCCAAATTAAGAGAAGAGATAAATCTCTCCTCAAGAGACATCTAAGCATTCAGTTTTACTTGGAGCAAAGGCAAATGCAAGGCCTCTCAGACATTGAAATAAGTCTGGCATAATGACTTGTGTTTAAGAGGGGACTGGATGTGACACTTGGTGCTGTGGTCTAGTCATGAGGTCTGTGGTGACAGGTTGGACTTGATGATCTTTGAGGTCTGTTCCAACCTTGGTGATTCTGTGATTCTGTGACTTTGATAAAATTGTTTTGGTGGAGGTGATGAACAAACAAAGAAACAAACAACAAAACAAGAGCTGACCAGAAAATCAGAAACAAAACTGAGGAACAGAAAAAAATACTGGAAAAAAACAAACCAAAACACACACACCAACCAACTAAACAAAACAACACCACCACCTCAAAAATCAGAGAATAACTGGAATAGTATCGATGTATAGAGTAAAAAACATTTCATGGCAATGTTATGGCTGAGACAGGCTCTGGATATGGGCAAGGAAATTGCCCCAGACTGGGGGAGAAGGTGAGAGAAAGCAGCCCTGAGGGAAAGGACTTGTGGGTGCTGGTGGATGAGAAGCTGGACAGGAGCAGGCAGTGCGAGCTTGCAGCACAGAAGGCAAATCCCAGCCTGGGCTGCATCCAAAGCAGCATTGCCAGCAGAGACAGAGAGGTGATTCTGCCAAAACCTCAAAACCTCCAGGCATGAGGCTTCCACCACCTCCCTGGGCAACCTGTGCCAGTCTCTCACCACCCTCATGGGGAACAACTTCTTCCTAACATCCAATCTCAATCTACCCATTTCTAGTTTTGCTCCATTCTCCCCCAGTCCTATCACTCCTTGACAGCCTAAAAAGTCCATCCCAGCTTTCTTGTAGCCCCCTTCAGATCCTGGAAGGCCACAGAAAGGTCTCCTGGGAGCCTTCTGCTCTCCAGACTGAACAGCCCCAACTCCCTCAGTCTGTCCTCATAGTAGAATACCATAGTAGAGCAACTCCAGCCCTCTGCTCATCCTTGTGGCCCTTCTCTGGACACCTTCCAGGACCTCCAGATCCTCCCTGGAATAGAGGCTCCAGAACTGGACACAGTGCTCCAGCTGGGGTCTCACCAGAATGAAGCAGAGAAGGAGATGAGGGAGAACCACCTCCCTGGCCCTGCTGGCTGCACTTCTTTTGGACATCTTTAACTGCTTTTAATTCTGAGAAAACAAACATAGGCTATTCTGTTCTAGGTATAATTCATCACAGGCAGGAATTAAACTTAGAGCACTTTTGTGGGAAGTACTAAGATGATTAAGTCTTATAGCCCAAACACCACCACACTGCAGTGAAAGTCAAACAGCACATTGGCAGCAATGTTAACCTGACAGCATCTAAGTGCAGTCATCTGTGTCTAGCAAGACCTATGTAAAGTAAAAAATAAATCTGAGAAATCAAGTAAGAGCAGTAAACTACTCTAGAGCTCTCCATCCTTTCCATGTGAAAATATGCACATGTCCAGCTGCATTAATGTATTTGTATGACATACAGGCATCACATACAGGTGAACACAATAAATTGCTTTCATTCTCCTCTGATCCTGAGCCAGCTCTGTAGCAGGCTGATATTTTGGCATTAATTAACATAGCCCTAAAATTGCTCCACCTATTGCCAGCTGCCTACAGTGTCCTACAGTTCTCACAAACGACAGGTTAGAGGCTGCCCTGCTGGAGAGAAACTCTTTGGAGAAAGACCTTGGAGTGCTGGTAGCCAGCAAGTTCTGCATGGCATAGCAATGTGCCCTGGTGGCCAAGAGAGCCAAAGGGATCCTGGGGTGCAGCAAGAAAAGTGTGGCCAGCAGAGCTAGGGAGGTTCTGCTCCCCCTGTTCTGCCCTGCTCAGACCACAGCTGCAATCCTGTGTCTAATTCTAGGCTCCATAGTTCAAAAGAGACAGAGACCTGCTGGAGAGAGTCCAATGAGTCCAATAGAGAGTCAGGAGGTTGCTTAGGGAACTTGAGCTTAGGGGAACTTAGGGGACCTGTGAGGAGAGACTGAGAGCCCTGGGGCTGTTTAGTTTGGAGAAGAGAAGGCTGAGAAGGGATCTGATCAATGTCAATCAATAGCTGAGGGGTGGGTGTCAAGATGAAGATGCCAGGCTCTCTTCAGTGGTGCACAGTGACAGGACAAGGCACAACAGGTATAAGGTAGAACCCAGGAGAGTTCACTTCAACACAAGGAGACAATTCTTTATGGTGTGGGTGACAGAGCAGAGGAACAAGATGCTCAGAGATGTTGTGGACTCTCTCTGGAGGCTTTCAAACCCCAGCTGGATGCATTCCTGTGATCTGGGCGGAGGGGTTGGACTCTGATCGTCTCTGAAGATCCCTTCAAAGCCCTAACACTATGATTCTGTGAGTCAGTAATTACCTGTGATTTATTCAAATAGCAATGACAACCTTTTTCTTTTTTTTTTTTTTAACAGGTCACTAATTTATAGGCATAAATGTTAGGCCACACCTTGAGCACTGTGTCCAGTTCTGGGCCCCTCAGTTTATGAAGGACATCGAGACACTTGAACGTGTCCAGAGAAGGGCAATGAGGCTGAGGAGGGGCCTTGAGCACAAGCCCTACGAGGAGAGGCTGAGGGAGCTGGGATTGTTTAGCCTGGAGAAGAGGAGGCTCAAGGGTGACCTTATTGCTCTCTACAACTACCTGAAGGGTGGTTGTAGCCAGGAGGGAGTTGGTGTCTTCTCTCAAGCAACCAGAACCAGAAGAAGAGGACACAATCTCAAGCTGTGCCAGGGGAAGTTTAGGCTGGAGGTGAGGAGAAAGTTCTTCACTGAGAGAGTTGTTCACCATTGGAATGTGCTGCCCAGGGAGGTGGTGGAGTCACCATCCCTGGAGGTGTTCAAGAGGGGATTGGATGTGGCACTTGGTGCCATGGTCTAGTCATGAGGTCTGTGGTGACAGGCTGGACTTGATGATCTTTGAGGTCTCTTCCAACCTTGGTGATACTGTGATACTGTGATATTCCCAGCCTGGCTTACTAGGACTTTTTTTCCCTAGGCACACATTTTAGTTACCCAAGGGAAAACTCCTACAAGCATGTAAAAATTACTACCTATGTAGACAAACAGGAACTGCAGGACTCCTGCTGTACATTTGTTTCTTACACTGTGGACAAGGAAAACAGCACACAAGTTGTGGTTGTTTCTTGGAAGAGTCAAAAATGGAGGGAGCCTGGTATAAAACCCCTGTTAAGTGGCATCTTGGAGCATCATGGGAGTGGTGTATTTGCTTGGATTGGATTTTTGGCAGAAAGAAGCCAGAAAGGTTTCTTGGGCAAAATCTTGACTCCGTAACTGGTTTTAATTGCAGAGTGTTTCACATGAGGGCAGAGCTACATCTGAGCACTCACAGGCAAGAAGTGCACTGTGCTGACATCCATCTACAGTCCCAACTGAAGTGTTTCAGAGTGTGGGAGAGAATGGCACTATTATCCCAGACATACTGAAGAGGTAACTCACTGACACATTCTGGCTTCTGTTGACATGCAGCTGTATAACCCTTTTCCTACCCTCAATTTCCTTTTCCAAACAGTGGCATCCTCTGAAAGGGCAGCAATTCCACTTGCTGTCAGACTTCTGTTCTCCTGACTGTTCCCACACCCTCATTCACTCCTGCTTCCAGGGCACTTTGGTCAAGACATTTGGCACTTCAAAGCCACAGATGGTTACAAAACTTCATTAACTCTAAAGGGACTCTTTCCAGAGAAGCTTGATGCAAACAAAATGTGTGGCATCCATAATCAGCTCAGAGCACTATACAGGTGCCTTTAGCCAGCAGTATGTATTTGCCATTGCAACTTAACAACCCAGAGTACATCCCATGACATCCTATTAAAAAAACCCCATCTACTTTATTTTCAGTACATACCATCCCTTTTTGCATCAGACCAAACAAAATCAAGTACAAAGTGAGGCAATTGACTGTTCCACAAGACTAAAAGGATTTATCAAAGTACCTAAATGGCATATGGAGAAATCTATTGACAAACCTCCCAGGGCATACTGTAAGCCAGAATCTCATTAAAGCTGATGTTAAAGTTTAGCAGAGTGCCTGCTTCTCTGCTTGGAAAACATCAGTGTGAAGAGAGAGCAGACAGAAAAGGAAAACCTGCCCTGAACCAGGGCAGAAACTGCTTTGCCAGCTACTACTTTTTGATTGTGAAGCAAGAAATTGGTCTTGACCCCATGGAAGGACCACTAAATTGTACAGCTCTCTCTCTGATTTTGGAGTTTCCCATGGAGTGCACATAGCAAAAAACATGTTTGACATTTGCATGGTGATAATAAGAATTCAGCAGTCCTGCCTTGTTACGTTTTTAACAGCACAACAAGTAAAAAACACCTGATCATCACTACAAGTTAACACTTCCTAAAGGCTTTTCTTACTGCCTTTAAAATTTTCTCTTCAAAATCTTTACTGCCTTATAGCAAATGCATAGTTTCTTTCAACCTACTCAGCTCAAGGAATGATGTTTTGCCACTGGGAAGAGGCAGAGCCCGATCTACTTTGTGTATTTCTTGTTACTGTGATGTTATTCCATTCGGTAGCACAGAAATCAGCAAGTCCCTGCACAGGTGTGCAGCACTGTCCTGCCAGTCAGTGATCTTCCATAGTATCATAGTATCAGTCAGGGTTGGAAGGGACCACAAGGATCATCCAATTCCAACCCCCCTGCCATGGGCAGGGACACCCCACACTAGATCAGGCTGGCCAGAGCCATTTAATCTTTCATGAAATTACTTTAAATTAATCTTCCCCTCTGCCACAAATATTTCTTAATGGCAGACTGAAATGTAATGTTCCATGCAGAGATTATCATCGAGCCCAACCTCCCTGCCAGAGCGGGATCACCAGCTTGCACAGGAATGCATCCAGGTGGGTTTTGGAAATCTCCAGAGAAGGAGCCTGTTCCAGTGCTCCACCACCCTCATCATAAAGAAGTGCCTCCTTGTGTTGAGGTGGAACCTCCTGGGTTCTACCTTGTATCTGTTGT